>NC_053022.1:581292918-581462326 GCF_003073215.2 Triticum urartu
GGATCAACAGAGAATTCATAATCCTTATCAGTAACACAGATAGGTGAAGTAGCAAAAGCAGGGTCGGGTTTCATCCTAGCATTTAGAGATTCCTTATTCCATTTACTAATAATCTTTTGAGTTCATATCTATCTTTGCAAGCTAAAATAGCTAAAGAAGCTTCTTGATCAAATAAATAACCCTCAGGAATAACAAGTGATTCTTCATCATCACTTTCATCATCATAATCAGATTCAATATTTTCAATCTCTCCAGCCCTAGCAAGTCGTTCCTCGAGAAAATCACGAAGTGGCACAGTAATATCAGGCATAGAAGTAGTTTCATCATAAGTATCATGTATAGCAGAAGTAGCATCATCAATAACATGCGACATATCAGAACGAATAGCAGAAGCAGGTTTAGGTGTCGCAAGCTTACTCATAACAGAAGGTGAATCAAGTGCAGAGCTAGATGGCAAGTCCTTACCTCCCCTCGTAGTTGAGGGATAAATTGTTGTCTTAGCATCTTTCAAGTTCTTCATAGTGTCCAGCAGATATAAATCCCAAGTGACTCAAAGAATAGAGCTATGCTCCCCGGCAACGGCGCCAGAAATTAGTCTTGATAACCCACAAGTATAGGGGATCGCAACAGCTTTCGAGGGTAGAGTATTCAACCCAAATTTATTGATTCGACACAAGGGGAGCCAAAGAATATTCTCAAGTATTAGTAGCTGAGTTGTCAATTCAACCACACCTGGAAACTTAGTATCTGCAGCAAAGTGTTTAGTAGCAAAGTAATATGATAGTGATGGTAACGGTAACAAAAGAGTAATGAAAGCAAAGTAATATTTTTGGTATTTTGTAGTGGTTGTAACAATAGTAACGGGAAAGTAAATAATCGTAAACCAATATATGGAAAGCTCGTAGGCATCGGATCAGTGATGGATAATTATGCCGGATGTGGTTTCATCATGTAACAGTCATAACATAGGGTGACATAGAACTAGCTCCAATTCATCAATGTAATGTAGGCATGTATTCTGAATATAGTCATACGTGCTTATGGAAAAGAACTTGCATGATATCTTTTGTCCTACCCTCCCGTGGCAGCGGGGTCCTAATGGAAACTAAGGGATATTAAGGCTTCCTTTTAATAGAGAACCGGAACAAAGCATTAGCGCATAGTGAATACATGAACTCCTGAAACTACGGTCATCACCGATAAGTATCCCGATTATTGTCACTTCGAGGTTAACAGATCATAACACATAATAGGTGACTATAGACTTGCAAGATAGGATCAAGAACTCTCATATATTGATGAAAACATAATAGGTTCAGATCTGAAATCATGGCACTCAGGCCCTAGTGACAAGCATTAAGCATAGCAAAGTCATTGCAACATCAATCTCAGAATATAGTGGATACTAGGGATCAAATCCTAACAAAACTAACTCGATTACATGATAAATCTCATTCAACCCATCACCGTCCAGTAAGCCTACGATGGAATTACTCACGCACGGCGGTGAGCATCATGAAATTGGTGATGGAGGATGGTTGATGATGACGACGGCGACGAATCCCCCTCTCCGGAGCCCCGAACGGACTCCAGATCAGCCCTCCCGAGAGGTTTTAGGGCTTGGCGGCGGCTCCGTATCGTAAAACGCGATGAATTCTTCTCTCCTATTTTTTTCTCCCCGAAAGCAGATATATAGAGTTGGAGTTGGAGTTGGAGTCGGGAGGTCTCCAGGGGGGCCACGAGGTAGGGGGGCGCGCCCTGGGGGGCCCCCCACCCTCGTGGACAGGGTGTGGGCCCCTGGTCTTCATCTTTGGCGATGATTTTTTATTATTTATTGTAAGATATTCCGTGGAGTTTCAGGTCATTCTGAGAACTTTTGTTTTCTGCACATAAAACAACATCATGGCAGTTTTGCTGAAAACAGCGTCAGTCAGGGTTAGTTCCATTCAAATCATACAAGTTAGAGTTCAAAATAAGGGCAAAAGTGTTTGGAAAAGTAGATACCACGGAGACGTATCAACCGGCCATCGAACCGTGGTTGATTTTGTGATAGTGGACTCTGTAGCTCTTGGTGATGATAGTCTCCAGTTATTATTTTTCCTGCTGCTTACTTACGTGGTTCAATAGAATGACTTGTTTTGATTTTATGTTGACACTTCTAGGTTGTTGGTTGATGCCTGATTGTCTTTGGGTTGCTCCTAGAGTCAGTATTATGCTCATGTTTATTATTTAGCCTTTAATCATGCTGCCATGGTAAGAGTGGATTTATAATGCTTGGTTTTGCTCTTCGGTTTTATTTCTCTTAAATTTTGTCTTATTAACTGGAAAAATAGCAACCACCTAATGTGCGTCAACACATCATTCATTTTTGTTTCAGTGAATTCTCACCTACCTACACACTGTGGCCTCACTAGTGGGGAGGAAAACCCTTCACCTCTTTGAGGTAGGAGGAGGTGGCTTCCAAGAAGAGTAAGTCGTCGTTCCTGGCCAACATAACTATGGGGATCTCTTTGTATGCATCCGCATAAGCTTCTAATTCTTTATTGCAAAAAATACTCTATTTGAGTCTTGGTATCTTTCCTCTATTGGTGGTACCAAGAAAGCATCCAAGAAAGCCTTGCTAACTTCGGGCGAGAAATCTTGGTCCACCAGAGGCGCTCTATACCCGAAACCCAAGTTGAGGTGCCCCAGACATCTGGGGAAGCCCGGTCCTCGGGACTCCAAAAATGAAAGTCTCCTCCTTTCTTCTTACGAGTAACTTCTGTCATGCTCCTCCTTTCTTCTGACGGGTAACTTCTTCCATAGACAAATGATACCGTTGCACTTGCATGAACATCAAAGGTCTAATTAGACAATTCTTTGCGGCGGGCACGAAAAAGCTATTTCTCTCTCACATAGGTAAACCAATTGGCAATATATATTAGAAACCAGAGGTCCCAAAGGCTGACTTTATTATGTCAAAATTGACAGGTTTTAGTTAATTAAAGATAGTGCCAATTCTATTATTTACTTGAACCGTGCCAAATTATAGCAGAAATTAGTAAGTTAACCATTTCAAAAAAATTATTTTGCAAGATATCAAAGTGTTAAGGAAAGTCTCATACCCCAAAACAATATAATAATGGTTAGATAAGGAACATCATCATCATGTACATTATTTTTACATGATATCATCATGTACATTCATGCTACTGATTGGTCACGAATGTGAAGGTGTCTTGAGAAGCGAACCAACCTGTGGTTGATGGTTAGGAGGACAATGGTATCCTCAGCCCATCAGTGTTCAAATCCTGGTGCTCGTATTTATCCTGAATTTATTTCAGGATTTCCAGCGATACGTGTTCAGTGGAAAGAGACGTTTCTGTTGACTACGAGGCGACTAAGGTGACTCCGCAAAATCTGAAAATGACATGCCGGCTCAGTCTCTTAGAGGTGCCCATAGAAGTGGGACATGCGTATGTGCGTTCATAGGGTTGAGTGTATGCGTGTATATATGAGCGTTTACGTCTGTGTTAAAAAAAGGTGTCCGAGAAGAAAGACAAACGTCAAGGTGAGCTGGGCCGAGCAGGTCCAGGATTGGTGGAACGACCCCTACCTAGCTAGCCATGTGGTTGCTCAAAAAAAAAACCTAGCTAGCCATGTGGACTTGCTCAAAAAAAACTAGCCATGGGGCAATCAAGTTACAAAAGATCTTCTTATCTGAATCCTTTGAAAACAAAATCTTCTTGTATGAATCCCTTCGAAAAAAATCTTGTTGTCTGAAAGAAGAGAATCTAATTAAGACAAAAGATATGTAGCCACTTATTAGGTTCTGAGCACTACCATTTGATGCTTGCTTGTTTGGAGCTTGCGCTTAGAGCGATGTTACAGCTAGAATCGAATACTTTTTGTCCCTTCTTTGCTTGCTTTTCCTAGGTCAAATCTGGACTTTCATCAAATGTCCCAATGACACGTCAGAACAGTAGTAAGAAAACAAACGCCAACATATATCATGTGTACACTATGAGGCAAAAAAATAATATCACGAGAGTGACATATATGTTGGAAATATGAGCAATTTACTAAATGATTTTATTAATAGAAATATTAGATAAAGCATGACTAATATAACATGGATAAAAGTAGTCATGCGATCTGATAGAGAGAAGGTAAATAACATCTTCATATATGAACTGCAACCAAACATGTCTAAAGCAAATAGTAGGACAGGTTGCATAGATAGCGTAGAACCTAACATATGTAGGACAGACACTAGAGCAAAGAACTGCGAGAGAACTTCTAGCAGAAAGATCAAGAACACGTACGGGACAACAACAGCAGTAGCACTGGACTTGGGGTCGGTGTCGTCGCCAGCCATGTCGTCGAGAAGGTCGTCAACGTCGGGGAAGAAGTTGTCGTCGGAGTCCGGGGCGTCCGTGACGAAGAAGTCAGTAGTCGCGCTGAGCGCTCCCCAAAAACCTTATCACCCTTCTCCCGTACAGGACTTAAAAGGTGCGGTTTTGGAGGCCTACTGTCCCGACCCACGGTGCATGCCGCATGCAGGGATGGGGAAGAACGTAGCAGCAGCGCAGTGTTCAGGAACTTGTGGCGAGAGAAAGAAGATGTCCTGGTGCGTCTCTCTGGGAGGAGCGACCTCCCTTTTATAGGCGCAAGAGAAGGAGGCGAGAGGGCAGCGACGGGAGGTGAAACGAAGAGACGGAGATGAAGCGAACAGCCAGCAGCCGAAGGGCTGCACCGTATACCCGTAGTGCGTGGCAAAAATTTAGACATCGGCTCCGCTCATTCCCGCGGTGCAGCGCGGCGCGTCGTGACGAGGCGTAGCGTGGCATGGCGAGGCAGGCGGCGGAGAAGGAGCGCGCGTGGATGTCCTTCTTGTTCTCATGCTCATACTACTGGGGAAAGAACCTCCCTTATAAAGAGGTCCAACTCCCACTAAACTAGCAATGTGGGACTAAACTTTAGTTCCACCTCTTGCTTTGCACGAATGGGCTGCGTGGGCCTCTAGGATTTATTAAGAATTTCTGAAACTGCTATTGCCCAAAGTAGACAAAATTCCAGCAATCCCTCACCAGATCCCAGAGGCACACAAAAATTGCATTTGGTTCCAAAACACTGTTTTATATACCGATACTGCAGTGGAGACTGTTAAGTTGAACTTCCGCCTAGAACTCTATGCTACACTAGTAAGAAACTTGAATAGTGGACTGGGCCTTGAACTGTAATTTTTTTGCGAATCTAGCTTCACATAAAGCCTTGACCGATACGTGGCTACCGTGGGTCTTCCCCGCGGGTGGAGCTTATGCGTCATACTCCGTGACCTTTCATGAGTTTACTAGAGAGAAACCTACTCTCATAGATTGCGACGTTTGACAATCAGACTCATATAGGTGTGTTCTTCAAAATATGTTCTGCAGGACAACATCTCTGCTTAAATAAGCCACTTAGAACATATTAAGATATACATCAACCTGCCATGCAGATTAAGAGAGTATTGCATCTTCATGGAGTGGTATTGTGAATAGTAAGGATACTCTCCTCTCAGTTTACCAATAGCTTGTCTTCCACATATAATTCACGGGATCTCCGATCACAAATAATAGGTTACCACTGTGAACAACTCATATTGTGAGTCTCATACCCATCTCCCTCGATGCATTATCTATCACATTACGTGAAAGACCCTTAGTAAAAGGATCTGTCAGATTTTTAGATGTTTGGATATAATCCAATGCAATAAATCCAGAGTTTTTCATTTTTCTGACAGACTTTAACCTTCTCTGAACGTGTCTTGATGACTTCATGTTATCCTTTGAGCTGCTCACTTTCGTGATCACAGTTTGATTGTCGCAGTTCATAAGGATACCCGATACAGGTTTCTCAACAACCGGCAAGTCATTCAAGAGCCGACGAAGCCAATCTGCTTCGACCGTAGCTGTATCTAGTGATGTGAGTTCTGCTTCCATTGTTGACCTCGTTAAGATGGTCTGCTTGCAAGACTTCCAAGAAACAGCGCCACCTCCATGAGTGAATACATATCCGCTCGTGGCCTTTATCTCATTAGCATCTGAGATCCAGTTTGAGTCACTATACCCTTCAAGCACCTTTGGGTGCCCGGTGTAGTGAATTCCATAATTTGTAGTGCCTTTCAAATAACGCAAAACTCTCTCTAGAGCTTTCCAATGCACATCTCCTGGTTTTGAGACAAACTGACTCAGTTTGCTAACAGCAAAAGAGATGTCAGGTCTTGTAGCACTTGCTAAGTACATAAGCGAGCCAATAATCTGAGAATATTTCAATTGATCTCTAACAATTCTTCGATTCTTTCGAAGTAACGCACTTGCATCATAAGGTGTTGGAGAGGGCTTGCAGTCACTATAGCCAAAGCGACTCAAGATCTTTTCCACTTAGTGAGATTGAAGCAATGTAATCCCGCTGTCATCGTCTCTCAACAACTTGATGTTCAGAATGACATCAGCCACTCCTAAATCCTTCATCTCAAAATAGCGAGATAGGAAATTCTTGACCTCCTTAATAACATTTAGATTTGTTCTGAAAATCAGTATGTCATCAACATACAAGCAAAGGATAACTCCCTCGCCCCCACCATGGCGATAGTACACACATTTGTCAGCTTCGTTCACAACAAAGCCTGCAGCTGTTAAAGTTTTTTCAAACTTTTCATGCCACTGTTTGGGTGCTTGCTTGAGTCCATACAAAGACTTCAGCAACTTGCACACTTTTCCTTCCTGACCATCTAGTACAAACCCATCTGGTTGTTCCATATAAATTTCCTCGTCCAACTCTCCATTTAGAAAAGCAGTCTTAACATCCATTTGATGAACGAGAAGACCATGTGAGGCAGCTAGTGAAAGTAGAACTCGAATAGTGGTCAGTCGAGCCACAGGTGAGTAAGTATCAAAGAAGTCTTCACCTTCCTTTTGGGTATAACCCTTAGCCACGAGCCGAGCCTTGTACTTTTCAATAGTACCATTAGGCCTAAGCTTCTTCTTGAATACCCATTTGCATCCTATAGGTTTGCACCCATAAGAACGATCAGTTATCTCCCAAGTTTCATTTGCCAAGATGGAATCCATCTCGCTACGAACTGCTTCCTTCCAATAGTCAGCATCTTCAGATGCATAGGCATCTGAAATAGAACTAGGAGTGTCATCTATGAGATACACAAGAAAATCATCACCAAAAGACTTTGCAGTCCTCTGTCTCTTGCTCCTAGTAGGAACTTCATTATTCTCCTCCACAGGACTTTCAAAGTGTTCCAACGAAATAGCAGGTTTGGTAATTGTAACTGGTTCCTGATTCGACGAAGTAGGCATCTCCTGATTAGATGAGGTAGCCATATCCTTCATGGGAAAGATATCTTCAAAGAAAGTCGCATCATTCGACTCCATGATCGTACCGACATGCATGTCAGGTACCTCAGATTTTACAACCAAGAATCTATATCCAATGCTATGAAAAGCATATCCCAGGAAAACGCAATCCACAGTCTTTGGACCAAGCTTCCGCTTCTTTGGAATTGGAATATTGACTTTCGCCAAACAACCCCATGTTCGCAGATAAGAGAGTTTTAACCTTATCTTCTCCCATTCCTCGAATGGAGTTATCTCTTTATTCTTTGTGGGAACTCAGTTTAGGACATGACATGCCGTCAATATCGCCTCCCCCCACCATGCCTTGGAGAGACCCGATGTGTCTAACATGGCGTTAACCAAATCAGTTAGAGTACGGTTCTTTCTTTCGGCCACCCCATTTGACTGAGGTGAGTAGGGAGGTGTCCTCTCATGGATTATACCATGTTCCGCACAAAAAGCATCAAATTCATTGGAAAAATACTCCCCACCACGGTCGGCCCTAAGCCTCTTGATTCTTCGATCAAGTTGGTTTTCCACTTCAGCTTTATAGATCTTGAAAAAGTCCAAAGCCTCATCCTTAGATTTCAGAAGATACACATGGCAGTATCTAGTGGAGTCGTCAATTAACGTCATGAAATATTTATTTCCACCTTTTGTCAAAACACCATTCATTTCACAAAGATCTGAATGTATGAGCTCTAGTGGTGCAAGATTTCTCGTTTCCGCAGTCATGTGTGACTTACGAGGTTGCTTAGCTTGCACACATACTTTGTTGGAAATATGCCCTAGAGGCAATAATAAAAGAATTATTATTCTATTTCCTTGTTCATGATAATTGTCTTTTATTCATGCTATAATTGTGTTATCCGGAAATCGTAATACATGTGTGAATACATAGACCACAATGTGTCCCTAGTGAGCCTCTAGTTGACTAGCTCGTTGATCAAAAGATAGTCATGGTTTCCTGACTATGGACATCGGATGTCATTGATAACGGGATCACATCATTAGGAGAATGATGTGATGGACAAGACCCAATCCTAAACATAGCACAAGATCGTATAGTTCGTTTGCTAGAGTTTTTCCAATGTCAAGTATCTTTTCCTTAGACCATGAGATCGTGTAACTCCCGGATACCATAGGAGTGCTTTGGGTGTACCAAACGTCACAACGTAACTGGGTGACTATAAAGGTATACTACGGGTATCTCCGAAAGTGTCTGTTGGGTTGACACGGATCAAGACTGGGATTTGTCACTCCATATGACGGAGAGGTATCTACTGGGCCCACTCGGTAATGCATCATCATAATGAGCTCAAAGTGACCAAGTGTCTGGTCACGGGATCATGCATTACGGTACGAGTAAAGTGACTTGCCGGTAACGAGATTGAACGAGGTATTGGGATACCGACGATCGACTCTCGGGCAAGTAACGTACCGATTGACAAAGGGAATTGTATACGGGATTGATTGAATCCTCGACATCGTGGTTCATCCGATGAGATCATCGAGGAGCATGTGGGAGCCAACATGGGTATCCAGATCCCGCTGTTGGTTATTGACCGGGAGAGTCGTCTCGGTCATGTCTACATGTCTCCCGAACCCCGTAGGGTCTACACACTTAAGGTTCGGTGATGCTAGGGTTGTAGAGATATGAGTATGCAGTAACCCGAAAGTTTTTTCAGAGTCCCGGATTCGATCTCGGACGTCACGAGGAGTTCCGGAATGGTCCGGAGGTGAAGAATTATATATAGGAAGTGCAGTTTCGGCCATCGGGAGAGTTTCGGGGGTCAACGGTATTGTACCGGGACCATCGGAAGGGTCCCGGGGGTCCACCGGGTGGGGCCACCCATCCCGGAGGGCCCCATGGGCTGAAGTGGGGAGGGAACCAGCCCATAGTGGGCTGGTGCGCCCCCCTTGGGCCCCCATGCGCCTAGGGTTGGGAACCCTAGGGGAGGGGGCGCCTCCACTTGCCTTGGGGGGCACTCCACCCCCTTGGCCGCCGCCCCCCTAGGAGATCCCATCTCTTAGGGCCGGCGCACCCCCCTAGGGGGCCTATATAAAAGGGGGGGAGGGAGGGCAGCCGCACCCTGAAGTCTTGGCGCCTCCCTCTCCCCTGCTACACCTCTCCCTCTCGTAGAAGCTCGGCGAAGCCCTGCTGCGGTGACTGCTGCATCCACCACCACGCCGTCGTGCTGCTAGATCTTCATCAACCTCTCCTTCCCCCTTGCTGAAACAAGAAGGAGGAGACGTCACGCTGACCGTACGTGTGTTGAACGCGGAGGTGCCATCCGTTCGACGCTAGGATCTCCGGTGATTTGGATCACGACGAGTACGACTCCCTCATCCCCGTTCTTTGAACGCTTCCCCTCGCGATCTACAAAGGTATGTAGATGCATCCGATCACTCGTTGCTAGATGAACTCATAGATGGATCTTGGTGAAAACGTAGGAAATTTTTTTGTTTTCTGCAATGTTCCCCAACAGTGGCATCATGAGCTAGGTCTATGTGTAGTTCTCTTTGCACGAGTAGAACACAATTTGTTGTGGGCGTAGATGTTGTCAACTTTCTTGCCGCTACTAGTCTTATTTTGCTTCAGCGGTATTGTGGGATGAAGCGGCCCGGACCAACCTTACACGTACGCTTACGTGAGACCGGTTCCACCGACTGACATGCACTAGTTGCATAAGGTGGTTGGCGGGTGTCTGTCTCTCCCACTTTAGTTGGAGCGGATTCGACGAAAAGGGTCCTTATGAAGGGTAAATAGAAGTTGATAAATCACGTTGTGGCTTTAACGTAGGTAAGAAAACATTCTTGCTAGAACCCTCTTGCAGCCACGTAAAACTTGCAACTACAATTAGAGGACGTCTAACTTGTTTTTGCAGCAAGTGTTCTGTGATGTGATATGGCCAAAGTTGTGATGAATGATGAATGATATATGTGATGTATGAAATCATGTTCTTGTAATAGGAATCACGACTTGCATGTCGATGAGTATGACAACCGGCAGGAGCCATAGGAGTTGTCTTTATTTTTTGTATGACCTGCGTATCATTGAGAAACGCCATGTAAATTACTTTACTTTATTGCTAAATGTGTTAGCCATAGTAGTAGAAGTAATAGTTGGCGAGCAACTTCATGGAGACACGATGATGGAGATCATGGTGTCATGTCGGTGACAAGATGATCATGGAGCCCCAAGATGGAGATCACAGGAGCTATATGATATTGGCCATATCATGTCACTATTATTTGATTGCATGAGATGTTTATCATGTTTTTGCATCTTGTTTACCTAGAACGGCGGTAGTAAATAAGATGATCCCTCATAATAATTTCAAGAAAGTGTTTCCCCTAACTGTGCGCCGTTGCGACAGTTCGTTGTTTCGAAGCACCACGTGATGATTGGGTGTGATAGATTCCAACGTTCACATACAACGGGTGTAAGACAGATTTACACATGCAAACACTTAGGTTGACTTGACGAGCCTAGCATGTACAGACATGGCCTCGGAACACAGAAGACCGAAAGGTCGAGCATGAGTCGTGTAGAAGATACGATCAACATGAAGATGTTCACCGATGTTGACTAGTCCGTCTCACGTGATGATCGGACATGGCCTAGTCAACTCGGATCATGTTATACTTAGATGACTGGAGGGATGTCTATCTAAGTGGGAGTTCATTGAATAATTTGATTAGATGAACTTAATTATCATGAACTTAGTCTAAAAATCTTTACAACATGTCTTGTAGATCAAATGGCCAACGTTGTCCTCAACTTCAACGCATTCCTAGAGAAAACCAAGCTGAAAGACGATGGCAGCAACTATACGGACTGGGTCCGGAACCTGAGGATCATCCTCATAGCTGCCAAGAAAGATTATGTCCTACAAGCACCGCTAGGTGAAGCACCTGCTCTCCCTGCAGAACAAGACGTTATGAACGCTTGGCAGACACGTGCTGATGATTACTCCCTCGTTCAGTGTGGCATGCTTTACAGCTTAGAACCGGGGCTCCAAAAGCATTTTGAGAGACACGGAGCATATGAGATGTTCGAAGAGCTGAAAATGGTTTTTCAAGCTCATGCCCGGGTCGAGAGATATGAAGTCTCCGACAAGTACTTCAGCTGTAAGATGGAGGAAAATAGTTCTGTCAGTGAGCACATACTCACAATGTCTGGGTTACATAACCGTTTGACTCAGCTGGGAGTTAATCTCCCGGATGACGCAGTCATTGACAGAATCCTTCAGTCGCTTCCACCAAGCTACAAGAGCTTTGTGATGAACTTCAATATGCAGGGGATGGAAAAGACCATTCCTGAATTATTTGCAATGCTGAAATCAGCAGAGGTAGAAGTCAAAAAGGAACATCAAGTGTTGATGGTGAATAAAACCACTAAGTTCAAGAAAGGCAAGGGTAAGAAGAACTTCAAGAAGGACGGCAAGGGAGTTGCCGCGCCCGGTAAGCAAGCTACCGGGAAGAAGCCAAAGAATGGACCCAAGCCCGAGACTGAGTGTTTTTATTGCAAGGGAAGTGGTCACTGGAAGCGGAACTGCCCCAAATACTTAGCGGACAAGAAGGCCGGCATCACGAAAGGTATATGTGATATACATGTAATTGATGTGTACCTTACCAGTACTCGTAGTAGCTCCTGGGTATTTGATACCGGTGCAGTTGCTCACATTTGTAACTCAAAGCAGGAGCTGCGGAATAAGCGGAGACTGGCGAAGGACGAGGTGACGATGCGCGTCGGGAATGGTTCCAAGGTCGATGTGATCGCCGTCGGCACACTACCTCTACATTTACCTACGGGATTAGTTTTAAACCTCAATAATTGTTATTTAGTGCCAGCTTTGAGCATGAAAATTGTATCAGGATCTCGTTTAATACGAGATGGCTACTCATTTAAATCCGAGAATAATGGTTGTTCTATTTATATGAGAGATATGTTTTATGGTCATGCTCCGATGGTGAATGGTTTATTCTTAATGAATCTCGAGCGTAATGCTACACATGTTCATAGTGTGAATACCAAAAGATGTAAGGTTGATAATGATAGTCCCACATACTTGTGGCACTGCCGCCTTGGTCACATAGGTGTCAAACGCATGAAGAAGCTCCATGCAGATGGACTTTTAGAGTATCTTGATTATGAATCATTTGACACGTGCGAACCATGCCTCATGGGTAAAATGACCAAGACTCCATTCTCAGGAACAATGGAGCGAGCAACCAACTTATTGGAAATCATACATACTGATGTGTGCGGTCCAATGAGCGTTGAGGCTCGCGGTGGCTATCGTTATGTTCTCACCCTCACTGATGACTTGAGTAGATATGGGTATGTCTACTTAATGAAACATAAGTCTGAAACCTTTGAAAAGTTCAAGGAATTTCAGAGCCAGGTTGAGAATCAACGTGACAGGAAAATCAAGTTCTTGCGATCAGATCGTGGGGGAGAATGCTTGAGTCACGAATTTGGCACACACTTAAGAAAATGTGGAATAGTTTCACAACTCACGCCGCCTGGAACACCTCAGCGTAATGGTGTGTCCGAACGTCGTAATCGCACTCTATTAGATATGGTGCGATCTATGATGTCTCTTACCGATTTACCGCTATCATTTTGGGGCTATGCTTTAGAGACTGCCGCATTCACTTTAAATAGGGCTCCGTCGAAATCCGTTGAGACGACACCGTATGAATTATGGTTTGGGAAGAAACATAAGCTGTCGTTTCTAAAAGTTTGGGGATGCGATGCTTATGTCAAGATACTTCAACCTGAAAAGCTCGAACCCAAGTCGGAAAAATGCGTCTTCATAGGATACCCTAAAGAAACTATTGGGTATACCTTCTGTTGGGGAACGTAGTAATTTCAAAAAAATTCCTACGCACACGCAAGATCATGGTGATGCATAGCAACGAGAGGGGAGAGTGTGATCTACGTACCCTTGTAGACCGACAGCGGAAGCATTAGCACAACGCGGTTGATGTAGTCGTACGTCTTCACGGCTCGACCGATCAAGCACCGAAACTACGGCACCTCCGAGTTCTAGCACACGTTCAGCTCAATGACGATCCCCGGACTCTGGGGAAGAGTTCCGTCAGCACGACGGCGTGGTGACGATCTTGATGTACTACCGTCGCAGGGCTTCGCCTAAGCACCGCTACAATATTATCGAGGATTATGGTGGAAGGGGGCACCGCACACGGCTAAGAATATGATCACGTGGATCAACTTGTGTATCTAGGGGTGCCCCCTGTCCCCGTATATAAAGGAGCAAGGGGAGGTGCGGCCGGCCAGGAGGAGGGCGCACCAGGAGGAGTCCTACTCCCACCGGGAGTAGGATTCCCCCCCTTTCCTAGTTGGAATAGGATTCGGGAGGGGAAAAGAGGAGAGAGAGAAGGAAGGGGGGAGCCGCCCCGCTCTCCTTGTCCTATTCGGACTAGGGGGGAGGGGCGTGCGGCCCAGCCCTGGCCACCTCTCCTCTCTTCCACTAAAGCCCACTAAGGCCCATATACCTCCCGAGGGGTTCCGGTAACCTCCCGGTACTCCGGTAAAATTCCGATTTCACCCGGAACACTTCCGATATCCAAATATAGGCTTCCAATATATCAATCTTTATGTCTCGACCATTTCGAGACTCCTCGTCATGTCCGTGATCACATCCGGGACTCCGAAAAAACTTCGGTACATCAAAATGCATAAACTCATAATATAAATGTCATCGAAACCTTAAGCGTGCGGACCCTACGGGTTCGAGAACAATGTAGACATGACCAAGACACGTCTCCGGTCAATAACCAATAGCGGGACCTGGATGCTCATATTGGCTCCTACATATTCTACGAAGATCTTTATCGGTTAGACCGCATAACAACATACGTTGTTCCCTTTGTCATCGGTATGTTACTTGCCCGAGATTCGATCGTCGGTATCTCAATACCTACTTCAATCTCGTTACCGGCAAGTCTCTTTACTCGTTTCGTAATACATCATCTTGCAACTAACTTCATTAGTTGTAATGCTTGCAAGGCTTATGTGATGTGCATCACCGAGAGGGCCCAGAGATACCTCTCCGACACTCGGAGTGACAAATCCTAATCTCGAAATACGCCAACCCAACATTTACCTTTGGAGACACCTGTAGAGCTCCTTTATAATCACCCAGTTACGTTGTGACGTTTGATAGCACACAAAGTGTTCCTCCGGTAAACGGGAGTTGCATAATCTCATAGTCATAGGAACATGTATAAGTCATGAAGAAAGCAATAGCAACATACTAAACGATCGGGTGCTAAGCTAATGGAATGGGCATGTCAATCACATCATTCTCCTAATGATGTGATCCCATTAATCAAATGACAACACATGTCTATGGTTAGGAAACATAACCATCTTCGATTAACGAGCTAGTCAAGTAGAGGCATACTAGTGACGTTTGGTTTGTCTATGTATTCACACAAGTATTATGTTTCCGGATAATACAATTCTAGCATGAATAATAAACATTTATCATCATATAAGGAAATAAAATAATAACATTATTATTGCCTCTAGGGCATATTTCCTTCAGTCTCCCACTTGCACTAGAGTCAATAATCTAGATTACATAGTAATGATTCTAACACCCATGGAGCTTTGGTGCTGATCATGTTTTGCTCGTGGAAGGGGCTTAGTCAACGGGTCTGCTATATTCAGATCCGTATGTATCTTGCAAATCTCTATGTCTCCCACCTGGACTAGATCCCGGATGGAATTGAAGCGTCTCTTGATGTGCTTGGTTCTCTTGTGAAATCTGGATTCCTTTGCCAAGGCAATTGCACCAGTATTGTCACAAAAGATTTTCATTGGTCCCGATGCACTAGGTATGACACCTAGATCGGATATGAACTCCTTCATCCAGACTCCTTCGTTTGCTGCTTCCGAAGCAGCTATGTACTCCGCTTCACATGTAGATCCCGCCACAACGCTTTGTTTAGAACTGCACCAACTGACAGCTCTATCGTTTAATGTAAACATGTATCCGGTTTGCGATTTAGAATCGTCCGGATCAGTGTCAAAGCTTGCATCAACGTAACCATTTATGATGAGCTCTTTGTCACCTCCATATATGAGAAACATATCCTTAGTCCTTTTCAGGTATTTCAGGATGTTCTTGACCGCTGTCCAGTGATCCACTCCTGGATTACTTTGATACCTCCCTGCTAGACTTATAGCAAGACACACATCAGGTCTGGTACACAGCATTGCATACATGATAGAGCCTATGGCTGAAGCATAGGGAACATCTTTCATTTTCTCTCTATCTTCTGCATTGGTCGGGGATTGAGTCTTACTCAATTTCACACCTTGTAACACAGGCAAGAATCCTTTCTTTGCTTGATCCATTTTGAACTTCTTCAAAATTTTGTCAAGGTATGTGTTTTGTGAAAGTCCAATTAAGTGTCTTGATCTATCTCTATAGATCTTAATGCCCAATATGTAAGCTGAAGGAAATATGCCCTAGAGGCAATAATAAAGTTATTATTTATTTCCTTATTTCATGATAAATGTTTATTATTCATGCTAGAATTGTATTAATCGAAAACATAATACATGTGTGAATACATAGACAAACAAAGTGTCACTAGTATGCCTCTACTTGACTAGCTCGTTAATCAAAGATGGTTATGTTTCCTAACCATGAACAAAGTGTTGTTATTTGATTAACGAGGTCACATCATTAGTTGAATGATCTGATTGACATGACCCATTCCATTAGCTTAGCACCCGATCGTTTAGTATGTTGCTATTGGTTTTCTTCATGACTTATACATGTTCCTATGACTATGAGATTATGCAACTCCCGTTTGCCGGAGGAACACTTTGGGTGCTACCAAACGTCACAACGTAACTGGGTGATTATAAAGGAGCATTACAGGTGTCTCCAAAGGTAGATGTTGGGTTGGCGTATTTCGAGATTAGGATTTGTCACTCCGATTGTCGGAGAGGTATCTCTGGGCCCTCTCGGTAATGCACATCACATAAGCCTTGCAAGCATTGCAACTAATGAGTTAGTTGCGAGATGATGTATTATAGAACGAGTAAAGAGACTTGCCGGTAACGAGATTGAACTAGGTATTGGATACCGACGATCGAATCTCGGGCAAGTAACATACCGATGACAAAGGGAACAACGTATGTTGTTATGCGGTCTGACCGATAAAGATCTTCGTAGAATATGTAGGAGCCAATATGGGCATCCAGGTCCCGCTATTGGTTATTGACCAGAGACGTGTCTCGGTCATGTCTACATTGTTCTCGAATCCGTAGGGTCCGCACGCTTAAGGTTACGATGACAGTTATATTACGAGTTTATGCATTTTGATGTACCGAAGGTTGTTCGGAGTCCCGGATGTGATCACGGACATGACGAGGAGTCTCGAAATGGTCGAGACGTAAAGATTGATATATTGGAAGCCTATGTTTGGACATCGGAAGTGTTCCGGGTGAAATCGGGATTTTACCGGAGTACCGGGAGGGTTACCGGAACCCCCGGGAGCCATATGGGCCTTCATGGGCCTTAGTGGAAAGGAGAAAGGGGCAGCCCAAGATGGCTGCGCCACTTCCCCCTCCCCTAGTCCTATTAGGACTAGGAGAAGGTGGCCGGCCCCCCTCTCTCCCTTCCCCTCCGAGGAATCCTAGTTGGACTAGGATTGGGGGGAGGAATCCTACTCCCAGAGGGAGTAGGACTCCCCTGCGCCTCCCCTCCTTGGCCGGCCAGCCCTCCCCCTTGGCTCCTTTATATACGGAGGCAGGGGGCACCTCTAGACACACAAGTTGATCCTTGAGATCGTTCCTTAGCCGTGTGCGGTGCCCCCTGCCACCATATTCCACCTTAGTCCTTTTCAGGTATTCAGGATGTTCTTGACCGCTGTCCAGTGATCCACTCCTGGATTACTTTGGTACCTCCCTGCTAGACTTATAGCAAGACACACATCAGGTCTGGTACACAACATTGCATACATGATAGAGCCTATGGCTGAAGCATAGGGAACATCTTTCATTTTCTCTCTCTTCTGCATTGGTCGGGCATTGAGTCTTACTCAATTTCACACCTTGTAACACAAGCAAGAATCCTTTCTTTGCTTGATCCATTTTGAATTTTTTCAAAACTTTGTCAAGGTATGTGCTTTGTGAAAGTCCAATTAAGCGTCTTGATCTATCTCTATAGATCTTAATGCCTAATATGTAAGCAGCTTCACCGAGGTCTTTCATTGAAAAACTCTTATTCAAGTATCCTTTTATGCTATCCAGAAATTCTATATCATTTCTGATTAGTAATATGCCATCTACATATAATATCAGAAATGCTACAGAGCTCCCACTCACTTTCTTGTAAATACATGCTTCTCCAAAAGTCTATACAAAACCAAATGTTTTGATCACACTATCAAAGCATTTATTCCAACTCTGAGAGGCTTGCACCAGTCCATAAATGGATCGCTAGAGCTTGCACACTTTGTTAGCTCCCTTTGGATCGACAAAACCTTCCGGCTGCATCATATACAACTCTTCTTCGAGAAATCCATTCAAGAACGCAGTTTTGACATCCATCTGCCAAATCTCATAATCATAAAATGCGGCAATTGCTAACATGATTTGGACAGACTTAAGCATCGCTACGGGTGAGAAGGTCTCATCGTAGTCAATCCCTTGAACTTGTCGAAAACCTTTTGCGACAAGTCGAGCTTTGTAGACAGTAACATTACCGTCAGCGTCAGTCTTCTTCTTGAAGATCCATTTAATCTCAATGGCTTGCCGATCATCGGGCAAGTCAACCAAAGTCCACACTTTGTTCTCATACATGGATCCCATCTCAGATTTCATGGCTTCAAGCCACTTTGCGGAATCTGGGCTCACCATCGCTTCTTCATAGTTCGTAGGTTCATCATGATCTAGTAGCATGACTTCCAGAACAGGATTACCGTACCACTCTGGTGCGGATCTTACTCTGGTTGATCTACGAGGTTCAGTAGTATCTTGATCTGAAGTTTCATGATCATTATCATTGCTTCCTCACTAACTGGTGTAGGTGTCAACTGAAACAGTTTTCTGTGATGACTACTTTCCAATAAGGGAGCAGGTACAGTTACCTCATCAAGTTCTACTTTCCTCCCACTCACTTCTTTCGGGAAACTCCTTCTCTAGAAAGGATCCATTCTTAGCAACGAATGTCTTGCCTTCGGATCTGTGATAGAAGGTGTACCCAACAGTCTTCCTTTGGGTATCCTATGAAGACACATTTCTCCGATTTGGGTTCGAGCTTATCAGGTTGAAGCTTTTTCACATAAGCATCGCAGCCCCAAACTTTAAGAAACGACAACTTTGGTTTCTTGCCAAACCACAGTTCATAAGGCGTCGTCTCAACGGATTTTGATGGTGCCCTATTTAACGTGAATGCGGCCGTCTCTAGAAGCATAACCCCAAAACGATAGCGGTAAATCAGTAAGAGACATCATAGATCGCACCATATCTAGTAAAGTACGATTACGACGTTCGGACACACCATTACGCTGTGGTGTTCTGGGTGGCGTGAGTTGCGAAAATTCCACATTGTTTCAAATGTAGACCAAACTCTTAACTCAAATATTCTCCTCCACGATCAGATTTAGAAACTTTATTTTCTGTTACGATGATTTTCAACTTCACTCTGAAATTCTTGAACATTTTCAAATGTTCAGACTTATGTTTCATTAAGTAGATATACCCATATCTGCTTAAATCATCTGTGAAGGTGAGAAAATAACGATATTCCGCCACGAGCCTCATATTCATCGGACCACATACATCTGTATGTATGATTTCCAACAATTGTTGCTCTCTCCATAGTACCGGGAGAAAGGCGTTTTAGTCATCTTGCCCATGAGGCACGGTTCACAAGTACCAAGTGATTCATAATCAAGTGGTTCCAAAAGTCTATTAATATGGAGTTTCTTCATGCGCTTTATACCGATATGACATAAACGGCAGTGCCACAAATAAGTTGCACTATCATTATCAACTCTGCATCTTTTGGCTTCAACATTATGAATATGTGTATCACTACTATCGAGATTCATCAAAAATAGACCACTCTTTAAGGGTGCATGACCATAAAAGATATTACTCATATAAATAGAACAACCATTATTCTCTGATTTAAATGAATAACCGTCTCGCATTAAACAAGATCCAGATATAATGTTCATGCTCAACGCTGGCACCAAATAACAATTATTTAGGTCTAATACTAATCCCGAAGGTAGATGTAGAGGTAGCGTGCCGACGCGATCACATCGACTTTGGAACCATTTCCCACGCGCATCGTCACCTCGTCCTTTGCCAGTGCGCTTAATCCGTAGTCCCTGTTTCGAGTTGCAAATATGCAACAGAACCAGTATCAAATACCCAGGTGCTACTGCGAGCTCTAGTAAGGTACACATCAATAACATGTATATCACATATACCTTTGTTCACCTTTGCCATCCTTCTTATCCGCCAAATACTTGGGGCAGTTCCGCTTCCAGTGACCAGTCTGCTTGCAGTAGAAGCACTCAGTTTCAGGCTTAGGTCCAGACTTGGGTTTCTTCTCTGAGCAGCAACTTGCTTGCCGTTCTTCTTGAAGTTCCCCTTCTTCTTCCCTTTGCCCTTTTTCTTGAAACTAGTGGTCTTGTTACCATCAACACTTGATGCTCCTTCTTGATTTCTACCTCCGCAGCTTTCAGCATTGCGAAGAGCTCGGAATAGTCTTGGCTCGGGAATAGTCTTGTTCATCCCTTGCATATTATAGTTCATCACGAAGCTCTTGTAGCTTGGTGGCAGTGATTGGAGAATTCTGTCAATGACGCAATCATCCGGAAGATTAACTCCCAATTGAATCAAGTGATTATTATACCCAGACATTTTGAGTATATGCTCACTGACAGAACTGTTCTCCTCCATCTTGCAGCTATAGAACTTATTGGAGCTCTCAATCCGGGCATTTGCTTGAAATATTAACTTCAACTCCTGGAACATCTCATATGCTCCATGACGTTCAAAACGTCGTTGAAGTCCCGATTCTAAGCCGTAAAGCATGGCACACTGAACTATCGAGTAGTCATCAGCTTTGCTCTGCCAGACGTTCATAACATCTGGTGTTGCTCCAGCAGCAGGCCTGGCACCCAGCGGTGCTTCCAGGACGTAATTCTTCTGTGCAGCAATGAGGATAATCCTCAAGTTACGGACCCAGTCCGTGTAATTGCTACCATCATCTTTCAACTTTGCTTTCTCAAGGAACGCATTAAAATTCAACGGAACAACAGCACGAGCCATCTATCTACAATCAACATAAACAAGCAAGATACTATCAGGTACTAAGTTCATGATAAATTTAAGTTCAATTAATCATATTACTTAAGAACTCCCACTTAGATAGACATCCCTCTAATCCTCTAAGTGATTACGTGATCCAAATCAACTAAACCATAACCGATCATCACGTGAGATGGAGTAGCTTTCAATGGTGAACATCGTTATGTTGATCATATCTACTATATGATTCACGCTCGACCTTTCGGTCTCCGTGTTCCGAGGCCATATCTGCATATGCTAGGCTCGTCAAGTTTAACCTGAGTATTCTGCGTGTGCAAAACTGGCTTGCACCCGTTGTAGATGGACGTAGAGCTTATCACACCCGATCATCACGTGGTGTCTGGGCACGACGAACTTTGGCAACGGTGCATACTCAGGGAGAACACTTCTTGATAATTTAGTGAGAGATCATCTTATAATGCTACCGTCAATCAAAGCAAGATAAGATGCATAAAAAGATAAACATCACATGCAATCAATATAAGTGATATGATATGGCCATCATCATCTTGTGCTTGTGATCTCCATCTCCGAAGCACCGTCATGATCACCATCGTCACCGGCGCGACACCTTGATCTCCATCGTAGCATCGTTGTCGTCTCGCCAATCTTATGCTTCCACGACTATCACTACCGTTTAGTAATAAAGTAAAGCATTACATCGCGATTTGCATTGCATACAATAAAGCGACAACCATATGGCTCCTGCCAGTTGCCGATAACTCGGTTACAAAACATGATCATCTCATACAATAGAATTCAGCATCATGCCTTGACCATATCACATCACAACATGCCTTGCAAAAACAAGTTAGACGTCCTCTACTTTGTTGTTGCAAGTTTTACGTGGCTGCTACGGGCTTAAGTAAGAACCAATCTCACCTACGCATCAAAACCACAACGATAGTTTGTCAAATAGACTCCGTTTTAACCTTCGCAAGGACCGGGCGTAGCCACACTCGGTTCAACTAAAGTTGGAGAGACAGTCGCCCGCAAGCCATCTATGTGCAAAGCACGTCGAGGGAACCGGTCTCGCGTAAGCGTACGCGTAATGTTGGTCCGGGTCGTCTCGTCCAACAATACCGCCGAACCAAAGTATGACATGCTGGTAGGCAGTATGACTTATATCGCCCACAACTCACTTGTGTTCTACTCGTGCATATAACATCAACATAAATAACCTAGGCTCGGATGCCACTGTTGGGTAACGTAGTAATTTCAAAAAAATTCCTACGCACACGCAAGATCATGGTGATGCATAGCAACGAGAGGGGAGAGTGTTGTCTACGTACCCACGCAGACCGACTGCGGAAGCGATAACACAACGTAGATGAAGTAGTCGTACGTCTTCACGATCCGACCGATCAAGCACCGAAACTACGGCACCTCCGAGTTCTAGCACACGTTCAGCTCGATGACGATCCCCGGACTCCGATCCAGCAAAGTGTCGGGGAAGAGTTCCGTCAGCACGACGGCGTGGTGACGATCTTGATGTACTACTGTCGCAGGGCTTCGCCTAAGCACCGCTACAATATTATCGAGGAATATGGTGGCAGGGGGCACCGCACACGGCTAAGAATATGATCACGTGGATCAACTTGTGTATCTAGGGGTGCCCCCTGCCCCCGTATATAAAGGAGCAAGGGGAGGTGCGGCCGGCCAGGAGGAGGGCGCACCAGGAGGAGTCCTACTCCCACCGGGAGTAGGATTCCCCCCCTTTCCTAGTTGGAATAGGATTCCGGGAGGGGAAAGAGAGAGAGAGAGGGGGGCCGGCCACCTCTCCTAGTCCTAATAGGACTAGGGGGGGGGGGCGCGCAGCCCATCCTAGGCCACCCGCTTCTCTTTCCACTAAGGCCCACTAAGGCCCATATAGCTCCCGGGGGGTTCCGGTAACCTCCCGGTACTCCGGTAAAATCCCGATTTCACCCGGAACACTTCCGATATCCAAATATAGGCTTCCAATATATCAATCTTTACGTCTCGACCATTTCGAGACTCCTCGTCATGTCCGTGATCACATCCGGGACTCCGAACAACCTTCGGTACATCAAAATGCATAAACTCATAATGTAACTGTCATCGTAACCTTAAGCGTGCGGACCCTACGGGTTTGAGAACAATGTAGACATGACCGAGACACGTCTCCGGTCAATAACCAATAGCGGAACCTGGATGCTCATATTGGCTCCTACCTATTCTACGAAGATCTTTATCGGTCAGACCGCATAACAACATACGTTGTTCCCTTTGTCATCGGTATGTTACTTGCCCGAGATTCGATCGTCGATATCTCAATACCTAGTTCAATCTCGTTACCGGCAAGTCTCTTTACTCGTTTCGTAATACATCATCTTGCAACTAACTTCATTAGTTGTAATGCTTGCAAGGCTTATGTGATGTGCATCACCGAGAGGGCCCAGAGATACCTCTCCGACACTCGGAGTGACAAATCCTAATCTCGAAATACGCCAACCCAACATTTACCTTTGGAGACACCTGTAGAGCTCCTTTATAATCACCCAGTTATTGTGACGTTTGGTAGTACCCAAAGTGTTCCTCCGGTAAACGGGAGTTGCATAATCTCATAGTCATAGGAACATGTATAAGTCATGAAGAAAGCAATAGCAACATACTAAACGATCGGGTGCTAAGCTAATGGAATGGGTCATGTCAATCAGATCATTCAACTAATGATGTGACCTCGTTAATCAAATAACAACTCATTGTTCATGGTTAGGAAACATAACCATCTTTGATTAACGAGCTAGTCAAGTAGAGGCATACTAGTGACACTTTGTTTGTCTATGTATTCACACATGTATTATGTTTCCGGTTAATACAATTCTAGCATGAATAATAAACATTTATCATGATTATAAGGAAATAAATAATAACTTTATTATTGCCTCTAGGGCATATTTCCTTCAACTTGACATTAGAAAACCTTTAGCAAACGAACTACACGATCTTGTGCTACGCTTAGGATTGGGTCTTGTCCATCACATCATTCTCCCAATGATGTGATCCCGTCATCAACGACATCCAATGTCCATGGTCAGGAAACCACGACCATCTATTGATCAACGAGCTAGTAAACTAGAGGCTTACTAGGGACATATTACGGTCTATGTATTCACACATGTATTACGATTTCCGGTTAATACAATTATAGCATGAACAATAGACAATTATCATGAACAAGGAAATATAATAATAACCACTTTATTATTGCCTCTAGGGCATATTTCCAGCAGTCTCCCACTTGCACTAGAGTCAATAATCTAGTTACATTGTGATGAATTGAACACCCATAGAGTTCTGGTGTTGATCATGTTTTGCTCGTGGAAGAGGTTTAGTCAATGGATCTGCGACATTCAGATCCGTATGCACTTTACAAATACCTATGTCTCCATCTTGAATATATTCATGAATGGAGTTGAAGCGACGCTTGATATGCCTGGTCTTCTTGTGAAACCTGGGCTCCTTGGCAAGGGCAACGGCTCCAGTGTTGTCACAGAAGAGAGTCATCGGGCCCGACGCATTGGGAATAACTCCTCGGTCGGCGATGAACTCCTTCATCCAGACTTCTTCTTGCGCTGCCTCCAAGGCAGCTATGTACTCCACTTCACATGTAGATCCCGCCACGACACTTTGCTTGCAACTGCACCGGCTGACTGCCCCACCATTCAAAATGTACACATATCCGGTTTGTGACTTGGAGTCATCCAGATCTGTGTCGAAGCTAGCATCGATGTAACCCTTTACGACGAGCTCTTCATCACCTCCATAAACGAGAAACGTATCCTTAGTCCTTTTCAGGTACTTTAGGATATTCTTGACCGATGTCAAGTGTTCCATACCGGAATTACTTTGGTACCTCCCTACCAAACTTACGGCAAGGTTCACATCAGGTCTCGTACACAGCATGGCATACATAAAAGCTCTAGCAAACGAACTACACGATCTTGTGTTGTGCTTAGGATTGGGTCTTGTCCATCACATCATTCTCCTAATGATGTGATCCCGTTATCAATGACATCCAATGTCCATAGTCAGGAAACCGTGACTATCTATTGATCAACGAGCTAGTTAACTAGAGGCTTACTAGGGACATGTTATGGTCTATGTATTCACACATGTATTATGAGTTCCGGATAACACAATTATAGCATGAACAATAGACAATTATCATGAACAAGGAAATATAATAATAATAATTTTATTATTGCCTCTAGGGCATATTTCCAACAGTCTCCCACTTGCACTAGAGTCAATAATCTAGTTACATTGTGATGAATCGAACACCCATAGAGTTCTGGTGTTGATCATGTTTTGCTCGAGGAAGAGGTTTAGTCAACGGATCTGCGACGTTCAGGTCCGTATGCACTTTGCAAATATCTATGTCTCCATTTTGAATATTTTCACTAATGGAGTTGAAGCGACGCTTGATATGCCTGGTCTTCCTGTGAAACCTGTGCTCCTTGGCAAGGGCAATAGCTCCAATGTTGTCACAGAAGAGAGTCATCAGGCCCGACGCATTGGGAATAACTCCTAGGTCGGTAATGAACTCCTTCACCCAGAATGCTTCTTGTGCTGCCTCCGAGGCTGCCATGTACTCCGCTTCACATGTAGATCCCGCCACGACGCTTTGCTTTCAACTGCACTAGCTGATTGCCTCACCATTCAAAATATACACGTATCCGGTTTGTGACTTAGAGTCATCCAGATCTGTGTCGAAGCTAGCATCGACGTAACCCTTTACGACGAGCTCTCCGTCACCTCCATAGATGAGAAACATATACTTAGTCCTTTTCAAGTACTTCATGATATTCTTGACCGCTGTCCAATGTTCCATGCCGGGATTACTTTGGTACCTTCCTACCAAACTTACGGCAAGGTTTACATCAGGTCTTGTACACAGCATGGCATACATGATAGACCCTATGGCCGAGGCATAGGGGACGACACTCATCTTTTCTCTATCTTCTGCCATGGTCGGGCATTGAGTTGTGCTCAATCTCACACCTTGTAATACAGGCAAGAACCCCTTCTTGGACTGATCCATATTGAATTTCTTCAATATCTTGTCAAGGTATGTACTTTGTGAAGGAGCAATGAGGCGTCTCGATCTATCTCTATAGATCATGATGCCTAATATATAAGCAGCTTCTCCAAGGTCCTTCATTGAAAAACACTTATTCAAGTAGGCCTTTAAGCTTTCCAAAAGTTCTATATCATTTCCCATCAACAGTATGTCATCCACATATAATATGAGAAATTCTACAGAGCTCCCACTCACTTTCTTGTAAACACAGGCTTCTCCATAAGTCTACATAAACCCAAACGCTTTGATCATTTAAGCAAAGCGAATGTTCCAACTCCGAGATGCTTGCACCAGCCCATAGATGGAGCGCTGGAGCTTGCATACCTTGTCAGCATTCTTAGGGTCGACAAAACCTACCGGCTGCATCATATACAATTCTTCCTTAAGGAAACCATTAAGGAATGTCATTTTGACGTCCATTTGCCATATCTCATAACCGTAGAATGCGGCAATTACTAACATGATTCGTACGGACTTCAGCTTCGCTACGGGTGAGAAGGTCTCATCGTAGTCAACCCCTTGAACTTTTCGATAACCCTTAGCGACAAGCCGATCCTTATAGATGGTCACATTACGTCCATGTCAGTCTTCTTCTTAAAGATCCATTTATTCTCTATGGCTTGCCGATCATCGGGCAAGTCTGTCAAAATCCATACTTCCTTTTCATACATGAATCCTATATCGGATTTCATGGCCTCAAGCCATTTGCTGGAATCTGTGCCTGCCATCGCTTCTTCATAGTTTGAAGGTTCACCGTTGTCTAACAACATGATTTCCAGGACAGGGTTGCCATACCAGTTTGGTGCGGAGTGTGTCCTCGTGGACCTAGAAGTTTAGTAGTAACTTGATCCGAAGTTTCATGATCATCATCATTAACTTCCTCTCTAGTCGGTGCAGGCACCATGGAAACATCTTCCTAAGCTGCGCTACTCTCCGGTTCAAGAGGCAGTATCTCATCAAGTTCTACTTTCCTCCCACTTACTTCTTTCGAGAGAAACTCTTTCTCCATAAAGGATCCATTCTTGGAAATAAAGATATTGCCTTCGGATCTAAGGTAGAAGGTATACCCAATAATTTCCTTAGGGTATCCTATGAAGAAGCATTTTTCTGACTTGGGTTTGAGCTTTTCAGGTTGAAGTTTCTTGCCATAAGCATTACATCCCCAAACTTTCAGAAACGGCAGCTTAGGTTTCTTCCCAAACCATAATTCATACGGTGCCGTCTCAATGAATTTTGACGGAGCCCTATTTAAAGTGAATGCGGCAGTCTCTAAAGCATAACCCCAAAATGATAGCGGTAGATTGGTAAGAGACATCATAGATCGCACAATATCCAATAGAGTGCGATTACGACGTTCGGACACACCATTACGCTAAGGTGTTCCAGGCGGCGTGAGTTGTGAGACAATTCCACATTTCCTTAAGTGCGTGCCAAACTCGTGACTCAAGTATTCTCCTCCACGATCTGATCGTAAGAACTTTATTTTCCTGTCACGTTGATTCTCTACCTCACTGTGAAATTCCTTGAACTTTTCAAAGGTCTCAGACTTGTGTTTCATTAAGTAGACATACCCATATCTACTTAAGTCATCGATGAGGGTGAGAACATAACGATAGCCACCGCGAGCCTCAACGCTCATTGGACCGCACACATCAGCATGTATGATTTCCAATAAGTTGGTTGCTCGCTCCATTGTTCCGGAGAACGGAGTCTTGGTCATTTTGCCCATGAGGCATGGTTCACACGTGTCAAATGATTCATAATCAAGAGACTCCAAAAGTCCATCTGCATGGAGTTTCTTCATGCGTTTGACGCCAATGTGACCAAGGCGGCAGTGCCACAAGTATGTGGGACTATCATTATCAACCTTACATCTTTTGGCATTCACACTATGAATGTGTGTAACATCACGCTCGAGATTCAATAAAAATAAGCCATTGACCAGCGGGGCATGACCATAAAACATATCTCTCATATAAATAGAACAACCATTATTCTTGGATTTAAATGAGTAGCCATCTCTCATATCTCGCATTAAACGAGATCCAGATACAATGATAATGCTCAAAGCTGGCACTAAATAACAATTATTGAGGTTTAAAACTAATCTCGTAGGTAAATGTAGAGGTAGCGTGCCGACGGCGATCACATCGACCTTGGAACCATTCCCGACGTGCATCGTCACCTCGTCCTTTGCCAGTTTCTGCTTATTCCGCAACTCTTGTTTTGAGTTACAAATATGAGCAACCGCACCGGTATCAAATACCCAGGAGCTACTACGAGCGCTGGTAAGGTACACATCAATAACATGTATATCACATATACCTTTGGCGTTTCCGGCCTTCTTATCCGCTAAGTACTTGGGGCAGTTCCGTTTCTAGTGACCATTTCCCTTGCAATAAAAGCACTGAGTCTCCGGCTTCGGTCCATTCTTTGGCTTCTTCCCGGCAACTGATTTACCGGGCGCGGCAACTCCCTTGCCGTCCTTCTTGAAGTTCTTCTTACCCTTGCCCTTCTTGAAACTAGTGGTTTTATTCACCATCAACACTTGATGTTCCATTTTGATCTCCACCTCCGCTGATTTCAGCATTGAATATAACTCAGGAATGGACTTCTCCATCCCTTGCATATTGTAGTTCATCACAAAGCTCTTGTATCTAGGTGGAAGCGACTGGAGGATCCTGTCAATGACCGAGTCATCTGGAAGATTAACTCCTAGCTGAGACAAGCGGTTGTGCAACCCATACATTTTGAGTATATGCTCGCTGACAGAATTGTTTTCCTCCATCTTACAACTATAGAACTTTTCAGAGACTTCATATCTCTCGACCCGGGCATGAGCTTGGAAACCCATTTTCAGCTCTTGGAACATCTCATGTGCTCCGTGCTCCTCAAAACGCTTTTGGAGCCCCGGTTCTAAGCTGTAAAGCATGCCGCACTGAACCAGGGAGTAATCATCACTACGCGACTGCCAGGTGTTCATAACGTCTTGAGTTGCTGGGAAAATGGGTGCTTCACCTAGCGGCGCTTCAAGGACATATGCTTTCTTGGCAGCTATGAGGATGATCCTCAAGTTACGGACCAAATCTGTATAGTTGCTACCATCGTCTTTCAGGTTGGTTTTCTCTAGGAACGCGTTGAAGTTGAGGGCAACATTAGTGTGGGCCATTTGATCTACAAGACATATTGTAAAGATATTTTAGACTAAGTTCATGATAATTAAGTTCATCTAATCAAATTATTTAATGAACTCCCACTCAGATAGACATCCCTCTAGTCATCTAAGTGATACATGATCTGAATCGACTAGGCCATGTCTGATCATCACGTGAGACGGACTAGTCATCAACGATGAACATCTCCATGTTGATCGTATCTACTATACAACTCATGTTCGACCTTTCAGTCTCTCGTTTTCTGAGGCCATGTCTATACATGCTTGGCTCGTCAAGTCAACCTAAGTTCTTTGCATGTGTAAATCTGGCTTACACCCGTTGTATGCGAATGTTAGAATCTATCACACCCGATCATTGCGTGGTGCTTCGAAACAACGAACCTTCGCAATGGTGCACAGTTAGGGGGAACACTTTTCTTGAAATTTTAGTGAGGGATCATCTTATTTATGCTACCGTCGTTCTAAGCAAATAAGATGTAGACATGACAAACATCACATGAAAATCATAAAGTGACATGATATGGCCAATATCATCTTGCGCCTTTGATCTCCATCTTCGAGGCACAACATGATCACCTTTGTCACCGGCATGAAACCATGATCTCCATCATCGTGTCTTCATGAAGTTGTCTTGCCAACTATTACTTCTACTACTATGGCTAACGGTTAGCAATGAAGTAAAGTAATTACATGGCGTTTACATTGACTCGCAGGTCATACAATAAATTAAGACAACTTCTATGGCTCCTGCCGGTTGTCATACTCATCGACATGCAAGTCGTGATTCCTATTATAAGAACATGATCAATCTCATACATCACATATATCATTCATCACATCCTTTTGGCAATATCACATCACATGGCATACCCTGCAAAAACAAGTTAGACGTCCTCTAATTGTTGTTGCATGTTTTACGTGGCTGCTATGGGTTTCTAGCAAGAACGTTTCTTACCTACGCAAAAGCCACAACGGTGATATGCCAATTGCTATTTACCCTTCATAAGGACCCTTTTCATCGAATCTGACCGACTAAAGTGGGAGAGACAGACACCCGCTAGCCACCTTATGCATCAAGTGCATGTCCGTCGGTGGAACCGGTCTCACGTAAGCGTACGTGTAAGGTCGGTCCGGGGCGCTTCATCCCACAATGCCGTCGAATCAAGATAAGACTAGTAACGGTAAGCAAATTGAACAAATCATTGCCTACAACTACTTTGTGTTCTACTCATGCATAGAATCTACGCATAGACCTAGCTCTGATACCATTGTTGGGGAACGTAGTAATAATTCAAAAAAAATTCCTACGTGTCACCAAGATCAACCTAGGAGATACTAGCAACGAGAGAGAGGGAGTGCATCTTCATACCCTTGAAGATCGCTAAGCGGAAGCGTTACAAGGAACGCGGATGATGGAGTCCTACTCACGGCGATTCAAATCGTGGAAGATCCGATCTAGCGCCGAACGGACGGCACCTCCGCTTTCAACACACATACAGCCTGGGGACGTCTCCTCCTTCTTGATCCAGCAAGGGGAGAGAAGAAGTTGAGGGAGAGCTCCGGCAGCATGACGGCATGGTGGTGGAGCTTGCAGTTCTCCGGCAGGGCTTCATCAAGCGCTACGGAGGAGGAGGAGGTGTTGGAGAGAGGGAGGGCTGCGCCAGGGAAAGGATGCGGCTGCCCTCCCACCCCCTCTATTTATAGGGTGAAGGGAGAGCCCCCCCCCTAGATGCATCTAGAGAGGGGCGGCGGCCAAGGGGGGGACTTGCCCCCCAAGTTTGGTGGAAGGCGCCCCCATCCCCTAGGGTTTTCAACCCTAGGTGCCTTGGACCCTTGGGTGGGGGTGCACCAGCCCACCAGGGGCTGGTTCCCACCCTTGTTCAGCCCACTTGGCCTATCGGGGCAGGTGGCCCCACCCGGTGGACCCCCAGACACCTTTCGGTGGTCCCGGTACAATACCGATAACCCCCGCAATTATTCCGGTGACTGAAACTGGACTTCCCATATATAAATCTTCACCTCTAGACCATTCCGGAACTCCTCATGACATCCTGGATCTCATCTGGGACTCCTAACAACCTTCAGTAATCACATACTATTTCCCATAACAACTCTAGCATCACCGAACCTTAAGTGTGTAGACCCTACGGGTTCGGGAACCATGCAGACAAGACCGAGACATCTCTCCGGCTAATAACCAACAGCAGGATCTGGATACCCATGTTGGCTCCCACATGTTCCACCATGATTTCATCGGATGAACGACGATGTCGAGGATTCAATCAATCCCGTATACAATTCCCTTTGTCCATCGGTATGTTACTTTCCCGAGATTCGATCGTTGGTATCTCTATACCTCGTTCAATCTCATTACCGGCAAGTCTCTTTACTCATTTAGTAACGCATGATCATGTGGCTAATGATACGTCCATTTTGCTTCATGGTTTTATATTGATATTTATTGCATTATGGGTTGTTATTACACATTATGTCACAATACTTATGCCTTTTCTCTCTTATTTTACAAGGTTTACATGAAGAGGGAGAATGACGACAGCTGGAATTCTGGGCAAGAGAAGGAGCAAATATTAGAGACCTATTCTGCATAACTCCAAAAGTCCTGAAACTCCACGGAAGTCAGTTTTGCAATATATTAAAAATAATGGGCGAAGAAAGCACCAGAGGGGGCCACCCACTGTCCACGAGGGTGGAGGGCGCGCCCCCTGCCTCATGGGCCACCTGGAAGCCCTCTGAGGGAGTCCTGGATTAGGGGGTGTCCGGATAGCCGGACTATACCTTCGGCCGGACTCCTGGACTATGAAGATACAAGATTGAAGACTTCGTCCCGTGTCCGAAAGGGACTTTCCTTGGCGTGGAAGGCAAGCTTGGCGATACGGATATGTAGATCTCCTACCATTGTAACTGACTCTGTGTAACCCTAGCCCTCTCCGGTGCCTATATAAACCGGAGGGTTTTAGTCCGTAGGAGGAACAACAATCATACCATAGGCTAGCTTCTAGGGTTTAGCCTCTCTGATCTCGTGGTAGATCTACTCTTGTACTACCCATATCATCAATATCAATCAAGCAGGACGTAGGGTTTTACCTCCATCAAGAGGGCCCGAACCTGGGTAAAACATCGTGTCCCCTGCTTCCTGTTACCATCCGGCCTAGACGCACAGTTCGGGACCCCCTACCCAAGATTCGCCGGTTTTGACACCGACATTAGTGCTTTCATTGAGAGTTCCTCTGTGCCGTCGCCATCAGGAAGGATGCCTCATCCCGTCTTTAAAGACGGCACCATTGCTAAGGGAGCTTTGGCTGTCGGCCAAACTCTTCGGCTAGGTGGTTTCCTTATGACCGCCTGTTCGGCTGCTGCACCGATGATGACCTCTCGGGTCATCAAAAGAAATCTTCACGTCAGCTCGGAATTCGCCGAGCAGCTAGATCCAATGGAGCTCTCTTCCCTAAATGAGCTCTTGGATCGCATCGCCGCCCTAGGAGTCGCTACGGATTACGACCAAATTGGGCCTAAACCCGATCTGAGAGAGATTAACTCTCCCCAGGTCACCCATCACGTTGCCGTGGTAGAAGGACAGTGCGACGACCCTTCATCTATCTTAAGGACTAGCTATGTCCGGATTCCCGATCCCTCCAAGCCGGATACCCGCGGAGGGGAGGACATCACTCAAGACCTGAACTTAAAGTCAGGCGACGGGCTAGATTCATTGGACAGCATCCAAGAATCCAAACTTCTGAGTTCGGAAACTCATTGGCCCCTGGGTCTCAGATTGGGTGAGGTTTCGGATTTGATTCCACCCACCCACCCGTACATAAGCGATCTATCCCAAATTAGGCAAGAGCCCGAAGAAACAGTACATCACTACTGGGCCAGATTCCTCCTGGTTATGAACAGGATAAAGGACTGCCGCGAGGAAGACGCAATTTCATTCTTCTGCAATAATTGCACGGACAAGGGAATCCTCAATGCCATAAGTCGTCGTGATATTACACGCTTCGCTGACTTGGCGTCCATAGTACGAAAATACTGTGCGATGGAAAGCGCCTGGAAAACCGAAATAAAATTTTGGGACAATCCGGCCCTGAATACAAACCCAGTCCGAAATAAAAGGGTGCATCATCGCCAGACACGCGGGTTCAATACCAAAAAGCAAAAGCCCTCTACAGGGCACGGAACCGTACTGGAAGGATGGCTTAATGGACCCTGTAAAATTCACAGTGCAGAGGGCGCCACACCAACTCACAGCCTTAGAGCATGTTGGATACTCCGGCATGTGGCAAAAATTGGCAAAGATCTTCTAATTCCAGAAGCCATGGAAAGCCACCCCAGAGAAACCAGTACGGTATTAACAGTCTTCGAGACTTTCGCATCAAATAATACGCGAAAAAGAACACTCCGCGGCCTTGCCGAAGTCTACCAAGTAGCAACAATAAACCCATGGAGTGACACGGCTATTACTTTTAACGCCAGTGATGAACCTAAATTCCGAACAGCTCGAGCACCAGACGCATTGGTCCTCAGTCCAATAGTGGACGGCTTTTGTCTTACCAAGGTACTCATGGATGGCGGCAGCGCATTGAACCTCATTTATGAGGAAACCCTTCAAAAAATGGAAATAGACTGGAACCGCATTGGGCGAAGCAGCACAACCTTTAGAGGAATAATCCCCAGTCGGGAAGCGCGCTGTATAGGAAAAATCACACTAGACGTGGTGTTCGGCACGCCGGAGAATTACAGGTCCGAAGAGGTCATGTTACAGGTGGCCCCGTTCAGTAGCGGATATCACACTCTGCTAGGGCGGGAAGCGTTTACAGTCTTCCAAGCAATACCCCATTACGGGTACATGAAGCTCAAGATGCCCGGGCCTAACGGAATCATCGCTCTCACTAGTGATCTGGACATAACACACCGCGCCGAAAACAAGACAGCCGCACTGGCCCTCGAGGCGCTATCCGAAACCCTAGCGGCTGAGGAACCGACTGCGCTGCGCTCCATGGTGAATAGGGACGATGTGATACTCGATAAAAGATCCAAGTCCACCTCCTTTAAACCGGCGGACGAAATAGTCAAATTCAAGGTCCATCCAACGGACCCCAATAAAACAGCTTCCATCGGGGCACAGTTAAACCCTGATGTAGACACCGCACTACGAGAGTTCCTACGGGAGAACTGGGACATTTTCGCCTGGCACCCTTCAGACATGCCAAGAATCCCACGCAGGCTGGCCAAACACAGCTTAAATATCCTAAAAGGATTCAAGCCAGTCAAACAGGCTCTTCGGTGTTTTTCTGTACCTAAGAGACAAGCCATGGGAGAGGAACTAGCCAAGCTATTGGAAGCCGGATTCATCAAAGATATAAAACACCCGGACTGGCTACCAAACCTGGTGATGGTACCAAAGAAGGACAAATCCTGGCGCCTGTGCGTTGATTTCAAAGACCTTAACAAGGCTTGCCCAAAGGATCCCTTCTAAAAGGATCGATATGGTTGACTAGAGGGGGGTGAATAGGCAACTACCAATTTTTCGCTTTTCTTTACCAAATTAAACTTTGCATCGAAGTAGGTTGTCTAGATGTGCAACTAGGTGAGCAACCTATATGATGCAATAACAAGAAGCATACAAGCAAGCAAGGGAAGAAACACTAAAGAGCTTGCACAAGTAACGGTAAGAGATAACCAAGAGTGGATCCGGTGAAGACGAGGATGTGTTACCTAAGTTCCTTCCTTTTGAGGGGAAGTACGTCTCTGTTGGAGCGGTGTGGAGGCACAATGCTCCCCAAGAAGCCACTAGGGCCACCGTATTCTCCTCGCGCCCTCACACAATGCGAGATGCCGTGATTCCACTATTGGTGCCCTTGAAGGCGGCGACCGAACCTTTACAAACAAGGTTGGGGCAATCTCCACAACTTAATCGGAGGCTCCCAACAAGACCACGAAGCTTCACCACAATGGAGTATGGCTCCGAGGTGACCTCAACCGTCTAGGGTGCTCAAACACCCAAGAGTAACAAGATCCGCTAGGGATGAGTGGGGGAATCGAAAATCCCTTGGTGGAAGTGTAGATCGGAGCCTTCTCAACCACTCTCGAGCAAATCAACAAGTTTGATTGGCTAGAGAGATAGATCGGGTGAAAATGGAGCTTGGAGTATTTAATGCAGCTTGAGCAATAAATGGAGCTTGGGGGAGGAAGAGGTAGGTGAGAAGGAGGAAGGGGACTCCCTTTTATAGTGGGGGCAACAATCCCGTTGCCCCCACCAACCAGCCCCGCACAAGGCGGTACTACCACCAGGACAATGGTACTGCCGCGCCAGCCAGCGGTACTGCCGCGCTGAGGAGACTTAGTAGGGAACGGACCCAAATGCGGTACTACCACGGTGGTAGGGCGGTACTACCGCTCCTGGAACGGTACTACCGCCACTACAACCGTGACTAGTGCCGCAAAAGCCGACACGAGAAAAAGACCTCTCGAATCGAGGCGGTAGGAGCCAGACTGCCCAGCGGTACTACGGCAGTGGGGTCAAGGGCGGTAGTACCGCTGTGGAGTGGTACTGCCGCTTGTGACCCTTCGGCCGTAGTACCGCAGGCAGTGCGGTACTACCGCTGGGGCGAGAGAGAGAGAGAAGGAATCTCTCAAAGATGCTGAGGACAAGGCGGAGGTGCCAGGCCCCCAGCGGTACTACTGCTGTGGAGCCACGGGCGGTACTATCGCTGCGGAGCGGTACTGCCTCTTGGCTCCTCAGCGGTACTACCGCTGGGTGCGCGGTACTACCGCTTTGACCCAGACAGGACAAGGAAGAGAGGAGAGATCTCTTCAATGGAAAGGAAATGCTCGGAGGGTGAGAAGCTGATGTGTACGTGATGATTCCACCCATGCAAAACCCCAACGGACCCCCTCTTGATAGTACGGTGCCCTCTAGGCAACTAGTCCACCGAGAAAGAAACGAAAGAGCTACACCGTCTTGAAATACACTCCGAGGGGAAGAAGGCGTCTCGTGCCAGGGGAGAATCTATGAATTATTCAAAGCACAAGATTAGTCCGCAAACATGTTGTCATCAATCACCAAAACTACCTTGAGAGAGATATGATGTAACAATCTCCCCCTTTTTGGTGGATTGATGACAACTAGGGATTTGCGCAAGGAAAAGAAATAAAACGAAGAAAGCTAAGAACTACAAAATATAGACGGGCTCCCCCAGAATGTGTGCACCAAGAGATGGCACGACACACACATTCGGATCAACACTCCCCCTATATTTTATAGTCCAACAATACTAAGCACAAGATATATGAGAGAAGTGAATAAACAGCAGGACAAGCATGCATCTCACAATGAACTACAGTACTCTGAAATGACATAAGTAATAAGGTAGCGATAGGGAGCATATGTCTCACACCATATGTCTAGAACTTAGGTCTCACACCAAACCAAACCAAAGAAGGACACCGAGAGAACACACAAGAAACCACAAGATGACTCAAAGCATGACACAAGAAGCAAATCCCTACACTCTCTCCCCCTTTGGTAGCGAGACACCAAAAATGGCATAGAGTGACACTACGACTCTAGGTGATGGGAGGAGGAAGATCTCGAACATCACATCTCTGCATCTTCATCGTGGGTCGAAAACTGCTCAGCATTGGAGTCGGTCCAGTGGCAATTCTGATGAATCCAGTCCTCCTCTTCAGTGATCTGACCCTCAGACCCACTGGCAACTGTTGCTCCCTTCTGACGCATGAGCTCCTTGTGGCGCATCCTGGCATGCTTCTCCGCCACATGAGTCATGTACTGACCATGAGACTCCATGCAGAAAAGCTTCTTCATCTTGCGCTTAAGCTTCTGTGCCCATGACGGTTCTGCACTAGAAGGGCCAAAGTTCTCCTCATGGGCATCAGTAGCAGCCTCACCCTCGGTCCCCATGGCAGCAGCAGCAGCAGACGGACCCCCTGTGGCAGCAGTAGCAGATGGACCCCCTGTGTGAGGCGTTGTCCAGTTGTCCTTCTTCCTCAGACGCTTGATCTCATGAGAAACCAAGTCTCCAGTCTCTAGCAGCACTCTCGGATAAGTCTGTGCCCAGGCCCTCTCAATGAGCCTCATGATGAATGGACCATAGATAGGACACTTGTGCTCAGACATGGCAGATAGAAGTTCAGACCACATGACATGAGAGATATCCAGGCTCTCTCCAGTGCTTGCTTCCTTCTCATGCTGACAGAAAAGGAGCATGTCCACGAGGTAAGAGTGGACCATATCCAGATTCCCGATCCGAGGGAAGAGAGTCTCATGGAATATGCGATGAAGAATGTCCAGATACGGAGACAGCTCATAGGTCTTCTTCTCAGTTACTGGGTGAACCTTCACAGTGCAGTAGTGACAAAGGGCTTGCTTGTGGGTGGATGTATCATTGCGGTGAGGACGGAAACCGACAGGAGTCTCAAGCCCGTTATCCACCACATCAAGTAACCCCATGAACGCCTGCCACTTGACGGAAAGCAGCTTGCCATTAGTCATCCATGTTAGAGTCCTGTTGACATCCGTCCCAAGATGGACGGTGGCATAGAATTGAGCAACCAAATCCGCATCGAAATCCTTGTTGAATTGCATGATCCTGAGAATCTTCAACTGAGTGCACATCTGAAGGGCATCGCCAAAGTACTCTGGGTCCTTCTCCATAGCATCAGTGTCAATGGAGCAAACATCAACAAAAAGATTCTTCTTGGCCTTGATCACATCAAAGTAGATGGCAAACTGAAAACGGTTCCAGAACGGGCGGTTGACCAAAGTGGGTTCTTGGTCCACCGCATAGGGGTTGCGGCGACGCTTCTCCCAAAACTCCTTGTTGGTCATCTCAGTCACAGTCTTCCCTTTTGGCTTGTGGGCGGCTCGCTTCGATTGCTCAAGAGGTGGAGGAACACTTGCAGATGCACTTGCTGGAGGCGGTTGGGTGCTCGAGGAACCACCAGCTGGCTCTGAGATGCGGTAGCGTTTTGATGTGGCACGCCCGGGGTTGATACGGCGACCTTGCTGCTCGGAAAGGTCATCACCTGGAGCCAAACACAAGAACACGCAAAACAACCAGAAAGAACGAGCATAAGCCAACAAACTCAACAAAAGGATCAAGGTAAGGCAGGAAAATGATGGAAATTGGCATGCAGCGGTAGTACCGTGACCTGCCCTCGGTAGTACCGCCCCAAGCGGTAGTACCGCCCCAAAGGGAGCGGTAGTACCGCTCTAGGTCAAGCGGTAGTACCGCTCCAAAGAGAGCGGTAGTACTGCTTGAGGCGGAGAAACAACAGTTTCTTATAGCACGAGGCGGTGAAACAGCGGGTTCCTACTACCGTGGTCAGATCCGGCACTACCGGCCTACCAATTCAAAAATAATCCTACCAAACTCTAATCAAGATAGTCTAGTTGCCTTCTCCAACCAACTCAAGCCTAGATTTAGCCAAAAATCTAGAGATGCAACCACCATTGCCCCTAAGAAACAAGAACTGAAAAAGAGACAAAACGAAAGAAGGAACGGGGGCAATACCGGCATCCATGGCAAGAGGACGAGGTGGGGATCGACTCCACCAAAGGAAATGGAGAGGGACGCCCCGGAGACGAAGATCCGCCGGAGCCCTCCCGCGGCGAGAGGAGGCTGGAGAGAGGAAGAGAAAAGAGGGACGAAGTGAATGGGTATGGGGGAGAAGAAACCTCCCCTGCCCCGACTTAACCCCCTGTTCTCGTCCCCCAGCGGTAGTACCGTGCTGGGGGGCGGTAGTACCGCTTACGAGCGGTAGTACCACGCACCACCAGTGGTAGTACCGCCCAGCACGCCACGGCAACTAAACAAACACGGCTTTAGCTCGATGAAACGACAAAAACGGCAAGAGGAAAAAAACACCAGCAAACGACCAAGACACACCTCTTCAAAAGAGGGCGGTGGCCGAGGCCACCTATGTTTGAGTCAAAAGGTATGGCACCGCGAAGATTTTAACCTTGGGCCCATGACCAAAACTCGTCTTTGAAGTGCAAGTGCCATCAACAATGGCTAAAGTGAAAGACTTGATCAATTTATGCATAATGGGGGGAGGGAGAGTTCATTGAGAGAACAACACTCCCCCTACACCTAAACTAGACAACAAATAGAGCGTGGTAGGGTGTGCACGGGTTCAAGCCACATTACTCGAATCAATGATATTTAGCTCATGCCTTAACTCGCGAAATCTTGCTTCATCCAAGGGCTTCATGAAAATATCTGCAAGGTTGTCATGAGTGTTGACATAGTTGAGCTCGATCTCTCCTCGCCTAATGTGATCCCGGATGAAGTGATACCGAATCTCAATATGCTTCATCTTGAAGTGTTTCACTGGGTTGAGAGAAATCTTGATGGCACTTTCATTGTCACACCAAAGAGGCACTTTGTCACAAGTGACACCGTAATCCTTTAAAGTTTGCCTCATCCATAGAAGTTGTGCACAACAACTACCGGCGGCAACATACTCTGCCTCATTGGACGAGAGAGACACACAACTTTGCTTTTTGGAAGACCAACTTACCAAAGAGCAACCAAGGAATTGGCACCCTCCAGAAGTGGACTTCCTATCCACTTTGTCTCCCGCCCAAGTGGAATCCGAGTACCCTACAAGCTTGAAGTTTGATCCTCGTGGGTACCATAAGCCAAAGTTTGGGGTATGAGCCAAATATCGAAAGATTCATTTGACCGCCACATAGTGACTTTCCTTAGGTGCGGCTTGAAACCGTGCACAAATTCCCACACTCAACATGATGTCTGGTCTAGATGCACAAAGGTAAAGCAAGGATCCAATCATGGAATGATATACCTTTTGATCCACCACTTTACCATTGGGATCTAAGTCAAGTTGGCACTTGGTGGGCATTGGAGTGGAGGCCGGCTTGACGTCACTTAGCTTGAATCTCTTGAGCATGTCATGAGTGTATTTGGATTGATTGATGAAGGTTCCTTCTCTTCTTTGCTTCACTTCAAACCCTAGAAAGAACTTCAACTCTCCCATGGAGGAGATCTCGAACTTTGAGGTCATGAGAGCGGCAAATTCCTCATTGAAGGCTTTGTTAGGAGAACCAAAGATAATATCATCAACATATAATTGGCACACAAACAACTCCCCTTTGACCTTCTTAGTAAAAAGAGTGGGGTCGATTTGCCCAACTTCAAAACCACGGTCTTGTAACAACTCGGTAAGGTGGTCATACCACGCACGTGGGGCTTGTTTAAGGCCATAGAGTGCCTTATCGAGTTGATACACATGATCGGGAAAGTAGGGATCCTCGAACCCGGGGGGTTGCTTGACGTAAACCAATTCATTAATGGGACCATTAAGAAAAGCACTCTTCACATCCATTTGTTGTAACTTAAAGTTATGATGAGAAGCATATGCAATCAACATGCGAATGGATTCAAGACGAGCACCGGGAGCAAAGGTTTCACCGTAGTCGATACCCTCGACTTGGGAGTAGCCTTGTGCTACCAAACGAGACTTGTTGCGAATGATAATCCCATGGGCATCTTGCTTGTTCTTGAATATCCACTTGGTTCTAATGACATTGTGGTTCCCCGTTGGCCTTGGCACCAATCTCCACACTTTGTTGCGCTCGAAGTTGTTGAGTTCTTCGTGCATGGCATTGAGCCAATCCGGATCTTCTAGCGCCTCATAGACCTTGTGGGGTTCCACACAAGAGACAAACGCGTGATGCTCACAATAATTTGCTAATTGTCTACGAGTGCTTACCCCCTTTCTTAAGCTTCCAAGCACATTCGTCATGAGATGATCCTTGGTGGAGAGCTTGGAAGCAACCTTGGCGGCACGACGCTCTAATTCCTCCTTGGTGGTGAGTTGAGGAGCGGTTACTTGATCATCTTGAGCGCCGTCATGAACTTGTTCTTGATCTTGAACTTGCTCGGGGGAGAGAACTTGACCTTGGGCATCACTTGGTGTGTCAACACCGTCTTGAGTATGATCTTGCCCTTGGTCTTGTTCATGAGGTTGAGGGCCTTCACTTTGTTCTTTGGAAGCGTGTGGGCCTTGGGTTGGTGATGGCTCCACTTGAGTGGATCATTGTCCTTCTCCTTCGGCCACAAGGGGTTCCTCAATGGGTAGGATGAAACCAACACCCATTCTTCTTATGGCTTCAGGAGGAATTTCATCACCTACATCACAAGTGCCACTTTTCTCCACTTGGGAGCCATTATTCTCATCAAACTCCACGTTACACGTCTCCTCAATAAGTCCCGTGGATTTATTGAGGACACGGTAAGCATGAGAGTTTGTAGCATAACCAACAAATATGCCCTCATAAGCTCTAGCCTCAAATTTAGACAACCGAACACCTTTCTTGAGAATGAAACACTTACACCCGAATACCCGGAAGTACTTGAGGTTGGGCTTGTTACCGGTGAGTATCTCATATGGAGTCTTGTTCAAGCCCTTGTGGAGGTAGAGCCGATTGGATGCATGACACGCGGTGTTGATGGCTTCGGCCCAAAAGTTGTATGGAGACTTGAACTCCGCCATCATGGTTCTTGCTGCATCCATCAACGTCCGGTTCTTCCTCTCCGCAACACCGTTTTGTTGAGGGGTCTATGGTGCGGAATATTGATGCTTGATTCCCTCATCACTAAGAAATTCATCCAAGGTGTAGTTCTTGAACTCGGTGCCATTGTCACTTCTTATTGTCAAGATCTTTGCATTGTGTTGACGTTGTGCTTCATTTGCAAAGTCAATGACGGTTTGTTGGATCTCACTCTTCCTCTTGAAGAAATACACCCACGTGTACCTTGAGTAGTCATCCACAATCACCAAGCAATACTTCCTACCTCCAAGACTATCGAAGGATGGGGGCCCAAAAAGATCCATGTGAAGGAGCTCCAAGGGCCTCTGAATAAATGATAGTCGTGGGAGGCTGAGCCTTCTCATGTAGCTTTCCTTCGATACAGGCACTGCAAGCATGATCTTTAACAAAACTAACATTCGTTAGTCCACGGACATGGTCCCCCTTGAGGAGACTTTGCAAAGATCTCATATTTACATGGGCTAAACGGCGATGCCAAAGCCATCCCACATCAACTTTAGCCATTAGGCATGTCGCGGTCTTAGTGGGTCGCTCCGAAAAGTTAATCACATATAGACCGTTCTCGACATGCCCAACAAAAGCTACTTTAAGAATCTTGCTCCACAAGAGGGCCACGGTATCGATATCAAAGAAAGTGGCAAAGCCCATGATTGCAAGTTGACGAACGGGAAGTAAATTGTATGCAAGGGACTCAACAAACATGACCTTCTCGATCATGAGATCATGAGAGATGACCACCTTGCCAAGTCCCAATACCTTAGAGGATGAGGCGTCACCCCACTCGACATTGGTGGGCATAGATGGAACTTTGTGCACGTCCACCACCAAGTCCTTGCTTCCAGTCATATGATTTGTAGCTCCGGTATCGAGCAACCATGATCCACCACCGGAAGCAAACACCTACAAGAGATCAATGCTTGGTTTTAGGTACCCATTTTTTAATGGGTCCTTTGATGTTAGTAACAAGGGTCTTAGGAACCCAAATAGACCATTCAATGTACTCATGAAGAGAACCAACAAATTTGGCATAAACATGCCCATCACTAGCACGGCATAACACATAAGAAGGATTAAAATCGCCGGCTTTGTTGGGAGAGGTGACATTGCCCTTATTGACATTGTTCTTCTTCTTATCCTCGGGGGCACTCTCTCCCTCCCTCACAAAGGTTTGCATGAGGGGAGGAGGTCGTTTGGTATTGTCATTCTTCTTCTTGTTCTTGGAGTCGGGCACGTACCCAACCCCTTCCTTGGCCACACCTCCCTTTTGGTTGATCAAGAGATCGTTGAGGTTCTTCTTGCCTTGTATGCAAGTCGCAAGACCTCTCTCAAGATGCTCCTTCAACTTAGCATTTTCCTCAACAAGATGTATATGCTCACAACACGGGTTAGTAGCATTTGCATTATCAATTAAAACCATATGAGGAAAAGTTGCTTTCTCCTTAGTTAGCTTCACTTGGAGTTTATCATGAGACTCCTTGAGACTAGCGTGAATACCCTTCAAGGCCTTGTGGGCCTTGTCAAGTATATCAAACTCCTCTTTGATTCTAGCAAGATCAACCCCGAGTTTGGCCTTCTCGGAATTTAGCACACAAGAAACAATGAGGGCATGATCATAATCTTTCTTTAACTTAGCATGATCAACGTTGTGTGACTCCTCAAGAACCAAACGAAGACCACGCTCTTCCTCAAGAGCATTGGAAAGATCCGAAATCTCATCGGCATAGTCACGACTATGCCCTTCCATCTTGGAGATGGTGTCTTCGTGAGCCTCGATCATGTCATTGGCCTCACCAAGTTGTTCCAAGAGAGCAACAAAGTGCTTCTTGGATTTTCCCTTGAGTTTTCCCATAAAGGCCTCAAACTCGTTAGCCTCCACATTAGCTCCCTCAAGTTCATTAATGCTATCCGTTGGGGAAGGATGATTAATGATGGTAGTTTTGATGTTGGAGGTTACCTTGTTGGTGGCTTTGGCCATGAGGCACTTGGCGGTGATGCTCTCGTTGGGTGAGTTGAAGAGAGACACCCGTGACGTTGTTGCAATGGCAACGGAGGCCATGGCAACCGACTCATCATCTTCATCATCGTCATCATCCTCATTGTACTATTTTTGCACAACCAAAGCCTTGGGAGGAGTCTTCTTGGTGAAGTTGTTCTTGTTGGGGAACGACTTGGCCTTGTCCTTTCGGATGAGTTTGCCACCATTGTCTTCCCTCTTCTCATACGGGCATTCCGCAATGAAATGACTCACGTTGCCACAATTGTAGCAAGTCCTTACACGTTGCTTGCCCCATGTGCCACTCGAGTTGTTTTTGCTAAAGTTGGGCCTCGAGTTTTTCTTGCTCCAAAATTGCCTTGAAGCAAGTGCCATGTGTTCATGATATGCATACTTCGTATCTTCGGGGTTGCTCTCCTCTTCTTCCTCTTCTTCTTCTTCCACGGTGAGCTTGGCCTTCAATGCAAGGTTAGGCTTCTTTGCCCATTGAGAACGGAGCACCGCATTGTCGGCGGTCTTGTCCAAAATGTTCATGGCCACAAACTCATCCAACACTTCGCTTGAGGTCAAAGTGTGGAAGTCCGGTCTTTGACGAATGACGGAGGACATGGCCTTGTGGTAGGGCGTCATTACCTTGAGGAATTTGCGCTTGATCCAATTGTCATCCGTGTCCTTGCTCCCGTGATCTCGTAGTGAGACCGCGAGTTTGGTTACTCTCCGATAGAGCTCACGAGGTTCTTCATCTTCCTTCATTGCAAACTCATCGGCCTCATCTTGTACCACTTCATAGTTGGAGCGTTGAATGCTTTCGCTTCCCCGGTAGAGAGACACGACACAATGCCATGCATCTTTGGCCAAGGCGAAGGGACGAAGATGAGGTAGGTCTTTGGGTGGAATTGCATCTTGAATGATGAAGAGAGCATTCTCATTGAATTGATTGTCCGCGGCTTCTCGAGGAGTGAAGTTGCTTGGATCATGTGGATAGAAACCTTCTTCAATGATTCTCCAAAGGTTAGTGTTCACATGATTTAAATGACGTTTAAAGCGGTAAACCCAAGAATCAAAATCCTCATTTTTCACAATCTTAGGGGGAGGACCGGCATGATTCAAATGAGTGGAAGGAACCGGTCCACCATAAACAAGTGGTGGTTCCACATGGCCAAAGATGCCGGTGCCATTCTTGCCACTAGAAGAAGGAGCCTTTTCACTACTAGCTTCCCCCTTGTCGGGGATAGCATCCATCACCTTGTTGGCGGGATCACCCACTTTCAACGGTGCGGTGGATAGTTTAAGCCCCTCAAGAAATTTAGTAAACATGCTTTCAACTTCGGTCGTCATGGAGGTTTTCAATGTCTCCAAGGCCACATTGAACTCCTCACGAGAGACCGAAGTTCCCCCATCTCCCGTAGACGAGATTGGATTCACACCGGAGTGTTCCTCCACACCGTCTACGGTATCAACCATACTCTTTGGACGGTAAAGTCCTTAATAAAGAGACGAGGCTCTGATACCAATTGAAAGGGTCGATATGGTTGACTAGAGGGGGGGTGAATAGGCAACTACCAATTTTTAGCTTTTCTTTACCAAATTAAACTTTGCATCAAAGTAGGTTGTCTAGATGTGCAACTAGGTGAGCAACCTATATGATGCAATAACAACAAGCATACAAGCAAGCAAGGGAAGAAACACTAAAGAGCTTGCACAAGTAACGGTAAGAGATAACCGAGAGTGGATCCGGTGAAGACGAGGATGTGTTACCGAAGTTCCTTCCTTTTGAGGGGAAGTACGTCTCCGTTGGAGTGGTGTGGAGGCACAATGCTCCCCAAGAAGCCACTAGGGCTACCGTATTCTCCTCACGCCCTCACACAATGCGAGATGCCGTGATTCCACTATTGGTGCCCTTGAAGGCGGCGACCGAACCTTTACAAACAAGGTTGGGGCAATCTCCACAACTTAATCGGAGGCTCCCAACAAGACCATGAAGCTTCACCACAATGGAGTATGGCTCCGAGGTGACCTCAACCGTCTAGGGTGCTCAAACACCCAAGAGTAACAAGATCCGCTAGGGATGAGTGGGGGAATCGAAAATCCCTTGGTGGAAGTGTAGATCGGAGCCTTCTCAACCACTCTCGAGCAAATCAACAAGTTTGATTTGCTAGAGAGATAGATCGGGCGAAAATGGAGCTTGGAGTATTTAATGGAGCTTGAGCAATAAATGGAGCTTGGGGGAGGAAGAGGTAGGTGAGAAGGAGGAAGGGGACTCCCTTTTATAGTGGGGGCAAAAATCCCGTTGCCCCCCACCAACCAGCCCCGCACAGGGCGGTACTACCGCTGAGAGGGGGCGGTACTACCACCAGGACAACGGTACTGCCACGCCAGCCAGCGGTACTGCCGCGCTGAGGAGACTTAGTAGGGAACGGACCCAAATGCGGTACTACCGCGGTGGTAGGGCGGTACTACTGCTCCTGGAATGGTACTACCGCCACTACAACCGTGACTAGTGCCGCAAAACCCGACACGAGAAAAAGACCTCTCGAATCGAGGCGGTAGGAGCCAGACTGCCCAGCGGTACTACGGTAGTGGGGTCAAGGGCGGTAGTACCGCTGTGGAGCGGTACTGACGCTTGTGACCCTTCGGCCGTAGTACCGCAGGCAGTGCGGTACTACCGCTGGGGCGCGAGAGAGAGAGAGAAGGAATCTCTCAAAGATGCTGAGGACAAGGCGGAGGTGCCAGGCCCCCAGCGGTACTACTGCTGTGGAGCCACGGGCGGTACTACCGCTGCGGAGCGGTACTGCCGCTTGGCTCCTCAGCGGTACTACTGCTGGGTGCGCGGTACTACCGCTTTGACCCAGACAAGACAAGGAAGAGAGGAGAGATCTCTTCAATGGAAAGGAAATGCTCGGAGGGTGAGAAGCTGATGTGTACATGATGATTCCACCCATGCAAAACCCCAGGGGACCCCCTCTTGATAGTACGGTGCCCTCTACGCAACTAGTCCACCGAGAAAGAAACGAAAGAGCTACACCGTCTTGAAATACACTCCGAGGGGAAGAAGGCGTCTCGTGCCAGGGGAGAATCTGTGAATTATTCAAAGCACAAGATTAGTCCGCAAACATGTTGTCATCAATCACCAAAACTACCTTGAGAGAGATATGCCGTAACACCTTCCCTCTCCCCCGCATCGATCAAATTATCGATGCTACCGCAGGACACAATTCGTTGTGTTTCCTTGACGCATACTCCGGCTACCATCAAATAAAGATGGCAGAGTCAGACCAAGCCGCAACGGCATTCATCACACCATACGGCCCATTCTGCTTCAACACAATGCCCTTCGGGCTCAAAAACGTCAGCACAACATATCAGCGCATGATTCAGACATGTCTGGCAAACCAGATCGGCAAAACAGTGGAGGCATACGTAGATGATGTGGTCGTTAAAACAAGACATGCCGAATCTCTAGTAGACGACTTGAGGCTAACATTCGATAACCTCTGAACATATGACATCAAGCTCAGCCCGGAAAAATGTGTTTTCGGTGTTCCAGCCGGAAAGCTCTTGGGCTTCATTGTATCCGGTAGAGGAATTGAAGCAAATCCAGCCAAGATCCGAGCTCTGTCACAATTGGATATCCCGAAGGACCTCAAACAAATACAAAAATTAACCGGATGCGTGGCGGCTCTAAGCCGCTTTATCTCCCGCTTGGGAGAAAAGGCCCTACCCCTTTACCGCCTCCTTCGGCGCACCAAACACTTCGAGTGGACGGATGCAGCCACGGCCGGACTCGACGAAATAAAGGCCATATTGGCAACAAACCCAGTCCTGGCCGCGCCAAACATTGGCGAACCAATGCTATTATACATTGCAGCAACCCATCAGGTCGTAAGCGCAGTGCTCGTCGTCGAACGAGAAACGGACGAACACAAATTCCCCCTTCAAAAGTCGGTCTACTATGTGTCCACTGTCCTTACTCCATGCAAGTCACCGTACCCGCATTATCAAAAGATTGCGTACGTGGTATTTATGGCATCCCGGAAGCTGCGACACTAGTTTCAAGAGTGTTCAATAACAGTAGCCTTGGAAGTGCCACTTAATGATATTATAAACAACCGCAACGCGACGGGCCAGATTGCAAAATGGGCCATCGAGCTCCTCCCGTTCGATATAACTTACAAGCCACGACGAGCTATCAAGTCGCAAGTTTTGGCCAACTTCGTCGCAGAATGGACGGAGGCCGAACTCCCTAAAGAGTACGACACATATTCAAACTGGGTCATGCACTTCGACGGCTCCAAAATGTTGGCCGGTCTAGGGGCCGGCGTCATTTTGATGTCCCCCACAGGAGACACAGTTCAATACGTGCTCCAGATAATGTACACAGACTCCAACAATGCAGCCGAATATGAGGCCCTTTTACATGGTCTCCGGATGGCAGTATCCATGGGCATTCAACGCCTAGAGGTGCGCGGGGACTCGAACCTCGCAATATCCCAAATAAATGGAGACTTTGATGCCAAGGATCCAAAAATGGCAGCTTATCGCAACGTCGTCCTGAAAATGTCAGCTCGGTTCGAAGGGCTCGAATTTCACCATATAGCCCGGGAAAATAATCAGGCGGCAGATGTCCTGGCACGCATCGCAATAACAGCCCGAACCCAACCGCACTGCCTAACACCGAACACTCTAACATAATTGGAGGCCCTGCCAATGAAATAACACCTTCAGCCCACGTAATAATGGCCGTCATCGCCCCGTGGACTGAACCATTCCTCGCCTACCTTACTAGGCACGAACTCCCCAAGGATCAAAATGAGGCACGCTGCATAGTGCGGCGATCTAAAGCCTATAAAGTCCATGAGGGAGAGCTTCATAAGAAAAGCACTACCGGAGTCCTTCAAAGGTGCATCTCCGAAGAGGAAGGGCAGAACCTCCTGGCTGAAATTCATGCCGGACTCGGCGGTCATCACGCTGTAGCTCGGTCCCTTGTAAGCAAGGCCTTCCGTACAGGCTTTTATTGGCCGACGGCCCGGGCAGACGCCCAGGACTTAGTCCAACGATGCGTCGGTTGCCAGCTTTTTGCAAACCAAAGCCATATGCCACCCACCGCCCTCCAAACTATCACCATCACTTGGCCCTTCGCGGTCTAGGGGTTTGACATGGTTGGACCCCTTAAAGGCGGAACCCACAAGAAAAAATACTTAATGGTCATGGTGGATAAGTTCACCAAATGGATAGAAGCCAAGCCTGTTAAGACGGCCAAATTCGGACCGGTCATAGACTTTATATCCGGGGTTGTACACTGTTACGGCGTCGCCCATAGCATCATCACTGATAATGGCACGAACTTTACGGCCGATGAGGTAAAACTCTGGTGCAAAAACATGGGCATCAAGCTCGATTATGCTTCCGTCTATCACCCACAAACTAACGGCCAGGTCGAACATGCAAATGGTCTTATCATGAGCGGCATCAAACCCAGATTAGTGCAGTCCCTTAAGGAATCTAATACGCACTGGGTAGAGGAGCTCGACTCCGTACTCTGGGGGCTGCGGACCACGCCGAATCGCACCACCGGATACACACCATTCTTCATGGTGTACGGCGCAGAGGCAGTTTTGCCCTGCGACATAATTCATGACTCACCTCGAGTGCGCATGTACGAAGAAAGAGAAGCCGAGCTCGATCAGCAGGATAGTTTGGATGCCTTGGAGGAAGAGCGAGACGTGGCAAAAGCCCATTCCGCATTCTATCAACAGCAGGCTCGAAGATACCAAAGCAGAGAAGTACGGGCCAAAAATTACAACGTTGGCGAATTAGTTCTACGCCCGCCGGACAAGAAAAAGGACAAACTCAAGCCCAAGTGGGAAGGTCCCTTCATAATTGACCAAGTCCTGACTGGTGGAGCGTACCGTCTGCGAGATGCATCGGATAACCGACTCGAGCCGAACCCATGGAACGCAGCCCGTCTCCGAAGATTCTATGCCTAGCGCCGGACTCTGTGTTCGTCTCCTTCCTCCGTCCATTTTTTATATACTTTTTGTCTTACATTTCTCTCCTTCTCCTCTCTTTATCTTATAGCCTTCAAAGGCTCATAAAGTGGCGCGCTATCCGCGCTCATTAAAACTGGGGGCTTCTTTAAACAGAAGCTTATTTATACGGGCTTCATGCCCAACACATGTGTCACACTTCCGCATGTACCTTTTATTCACCATTATATGCATCGATATGACTTAAGTTTTGGCCAAGCTGGGTTGCCTGGCTCCTGTGCTTACCCCTACGTTCCCGATTGTTCGGCTAGGTGGTAAAGGGAGCACCTCTGCGATTGTTACTGCCGGGTCAGCCGGATGTGTACCTCAGACTGGGTGAAGCCGAAAGCTAGCATTCTTAAGGGAATATTCGGTCGGTGAACTAAAGATGATCTTTTTCACTTATTTATCCATACGCCCCCAGATGTTTTTCCTGCGTCTCTTTTTGCAGAATGGACATGCACTTTAGGGCATGCCTCCTAGGGAAAGGAACCCCTAACGGAACTATTCTCCCTGGAAGATGTTTCTTACTAACCATGTAATATAACATAACTAGTTGGGCACTTGTCTGTTCAAGCACTAATGACCCCTACGCCTGGTCTCCATGCATACCCCGGTTCTTATATAACCGCGAGGGTATTCGGACACACTCCGGACCGTCAGGTCCCGAGGTTGAAGCAAAAAGGTCGGCCATGACAAACGATCTACAATCCGGCTAGAAGGCATTACACATGTCAATTATAATTACATAGTCAATCTGACTGATTGTATTCCTCTTCAATACCATCTAACAGGCTGTCTAGTTTACAGTCCTGTTGGGAATACTTTGCGGCCAATTCTACTTGGCCGTATACTAAGCTCACAGGGATCACCTTCCCATCGGGCCCCACGGGTCTGACCTCGGCCATGTGGTTTGGGTCAGCCTTCGTGTACCGCGTCTTCACCATGGCCCAGGCCTCCCTGGCGCCTTGACGGCAGGCCGACATCTTCCACAATCGGAAGCGCCACCGCGCTCCCTTCAGCTTCTCTACAAGCTCTCCAAGGCCTTCGGGCATGGAGACGGATGGCCACAAGGCCTGGGCGACGCTTTGCATCACCTGCCGAACTCGCTCGTGCAGTTGTGAGAGCTCGGGAAGAAGGTCACCCGTAGAACCGGGCATTTCCTCTGCAGGACGACCTGTTAGCATACCTACAGACACTCCTATGTTAGTCGACTTCCTCGCTGAACTCTTTTTTCAAAAGTTAGTTTAAGCACTTACTATATATGTCGCGTCGAAGCCGCCGATTCTCCTTCACGAAGTCCAACAGCTGGGCACGAACATCCTTCAGTTCAACGCCCAGCTTGGTGTTGGCATCTTGGAGATCGTTCTTCTCCCGCCTCACCTTTGTCAGCACACTCTCACCAGCCTTCAGCTGGCGTCCGAATTGTTGCTCTTCCGGATTTAATCCGGCGCCATCTGCAATTTCATTTGTGAGATTTGCACCCATGCCGCACTTCGCAAAATACTTATCTTTCGAAGCGTATATTACCATAGGGGGTCTCCTTGGGCTCCCCTGTCGCGGCTAGTGTGGCCTCAAGTTGGGCTTTGCACTCTTCCAGCTCCTGGGACAATAGGGTATTCTTTTCTGTAAGAACCTGCATAACAGATGATCCTTAAATCAGTTATTCTAACTGTTTCAAGTCTCGGGGGCTATTGGTATATATATATAATTACCAAAATTTTCTTACCCGTATGTCTTTTACATATTTCTCCCTGGCTCTGGCTAGACCATTTTGAGCGGCACGGAGGTACGCATCTCCCGAATTGAAGGCATCTAATGCCTCTTGGGAGAAACAAGTGTCACGAAGAACTGTCCGGCGATGCCTGTGGTTCATGGCACTCTCCACCTCGGAATTGGTGGCAGACAGCCTGTCCGCATCCTCTGTCGGAGGAGCGTCCGGTGCGCACCTCGTGTTCGCCTCCGCTTCCGGACCAGGCTTTGGAGCCTGGCTGGTGGAGGCGCGATTGGCAGCCGCTCCGGACATAGTCCAGCGAGGTCTCTTCGTCCTAAAGAGAGCACGAGTGTTAGTATGCCTTGAAGGAATAACACCTGGGAATAAGATGGTGCGCTATACCTTTGCGCCAGCGTCTCAGTCTGGACCGCACTTCTTTTCAGCCCACGGGGCCTTGCCGCCCCTCGTTGGCTAGTCGCCGCAGGCTCGGCCTCCCGTCTCAAGGACCTCCCCTGCAAAACACGGTTGTCATACGGCAATCGAAAACACACGAGGATAGATCCCTTTTCAGAGTACTGGGACTTCGGTCTCGGTTACCTGTGAGGCTGGGAGTAGCCCTGGGTAATCGGCCGTAATGGCCACTAAGGCGTTGTCCTTGCTCAATTGGTGAAACACCCCATCAATCAGCTCCACAGATAAGTCTGGATCCTCTTGAGAGGCCGGGTCGAGGGAACGTCCCGGATCCTCGGGTTGTGGAGGAGGGCTGTTTATTTCTTTAACAGCCTGGCGCAGTTCCTGCGTTGAAGTCATTAGACTGAATATTTAACAATGGGAATAGAAAACGGATGGGCAAGTAAAAGTGTCCACTTACCCAACTTGGAGGATTGTACATAGAAAATCCACCTTGTGGGTTGACGCGGAGAAATTCCTCCTCTTCTCCCTTGTACAAAGCGGACAAGGTCTTTATTAGAGCGGCAGCCGAATCCGGCCCCTTAAGGCCGTAGCGGGTGACGTCGTCCTCCCCGTTGAAGTTCCACATGGGGCGGCCTCTATACTGAAGCGGCTACACCCCTTGCATGATGCATGCGGCCATGACCCCGATCATGGTCAGTCCGGAATGAGCTAACAATCTTATCCGGCCCATCAGGTAAAGAACGTCCCTGTCGCTTTCCCTCTGAGGGCTCCGTGGATGCCAGCTTAGGCGCTTCTTTAGGGGAGCACTGTCGAACTCAGGGAGGCCGATCCGGACAGGATCCAGCAGCGGACGTCCTCTATATAAAACCATTCCGAAGGCCAGTCTTCGGACGCCTTCTTTGGGGTTCCGGATAGATATCCGGTCCCGGTGATGCGCCACACTTCGGCCCCGCCCACTTGATATGTTGACCCCTTCTTAGAACGGGGCACGAGGCAGAATAGCCTTTTCCACAGCGCGAAATGAGCCTCGCAGCCCAAAAACAGCTCGCAAAGGGCTACGAAGCCCGTGATATGCAATATGGAGGCAGGCGTGAGGTTGTGCAGTTGGAGGCCATAGAACTCCAGGAGCCCCTGGAGAAACGGATGAATTGGAAATCCGAGCCCTCTTATTAAGTAAGGGACAAGGCATACCCGCTCTCCTTTGGAGGGATTGGGGGCGCTCTCCGCTTGCTCTCCTCCATTATAGGTGGCAAGTCCGGCTCGAACCGGGACCATATAGGCCGGGGGAAGAAATCCCTTGGTCTAGAGCGTCACTAGCTCGCTGTGCGGGATGGAGCACCTTTTCCAATCTCCAGGCTGAGGGCTGGAAGGGCGAGAGGAGGAGTTGCGGCTGGCCATGATAGAATGGACCTCTGTCGAATACGCTCTGATGAATACTCGCGGAGGGGAGAAGGTGTGGTTTGGATCTAAATCCTCGTCCCCTTAAATAGGCGGCTCATTCACGCGGCTAGGGGTGTAAATATAAAAAAACACCCTGACTTTTCGTATTCGTTTGACACATGGAAGACGGCCATTATTGGGCGTAGAAGCCAAGGAGTGCTACATTTACAAAAAACCGGACACTATTCAACAGGTACACGAAATTTGGAGGAGAACCCGCCTTGCAATGCCGAAGACAATTTGCACGTCGGACTCGTCGTCATTGAAGCCTGGTTCGGGGGCTACTGAGGGAGTCATGGATTAGGGGGTGTCCAGATAGCCGGACTATACCTTCGGCCGGACTCCTGGACTATGAAGATACAAGACTGAAGACTTCGTCCCGTGTCCGGAAGGGACTTTCCTTGGCGTGGAAGGCAAGCTTGGCAATACGGATATGTAGATCTCCTACCATTGTAACCGACTCTGTGTAACCCTAGCCCTCTCCGGTGCCTATATAAACCGGAGGGTTTTAGTCCGTAGGAGGAACAACAATCATACCATAGGCTAGCTTCTAGGGTTTAGCCTCTCTGATCTCGTGGTAGATCTACTCTTGTACTACCCATATCATCAATATCAATCAAGCAGGACGTAGGGTTTTACCTCCATCAAGAGCGCCCGAACCTGGGTAAAACATCGTGTCCCCTGCTTCCTATTACCATCCGGCCTAGACGCGCAGTTCGGGACCCCCTACCCGAGATCCGCCGGTTTTGACACCGACACCCTCTGATGCTCATCTTCTGGTATAAGGTGTCTTTCGCCATGGAAAAAATTAGAAGGAAGCTTTCAGGAGAAGCGCCGCCGTCTCGAGGTGGAACCTTGACGGAACCAATCTAGTGCTTCGGCGGAGCTGTTCTACCGGGGAAACATCCCTCCGGGAGGGAGAAATCGTCACCATCGATCCTATCATTGGGAGGGGGTCAATATCCATCGACATCTTCACCGGCAACATCTCGTCTCAAACTCTAGTTCATCTCTTGTATCCGATCTTTGTCTCAAAACCTCAGATTGGTACCTGTGGGTTGCTAGTAGTGTTGATTACTCCTTGTAGTTGATGGTAGTTGGTTTATTCGGTGGAAGATTATATGTTCAGATCCTTTATGCACATTAATACCCCTATGATTATGAACATGAATATGATTTGTGAGTAGTTACGTTTGTTCCTGAGGACATGGGAGAAGTCTTGTTATAAGTAGTCATGTGAATTTGGTATTCATTTGATATTTTGATGAGATGTATGTTGTCTTTCCTCTAGTGGTGTTATGTGAACGTCGACTACATGACATTTCACCATTGTTTGGACCTAGGGGAAGGCATTGGGAAGTAATAAGTAGATGATGGGTTGCTAGAGTGACAGGAGCTTAAACCCTAGCTTATGCGTTGCTTCGTAAGGGGCTGATTTGGATCCATATGTTTCATGCTATGGTTAGGTTTACCTTAATTCTTCTCTCGTAGTTGCGGATGCTTGTGAGGGGGGTTAATCTTAATTGGGATGCTTATCCAAGGAAGGGCAGTAGCCAAGCACCGGTCCACCCACATATCAAATTATCAAAGTAACAAACGTGAATCATATGAGCATGATGAAAACTAGCTTGACGATAATTCCCATGTGTCCTTGGGAGCGCTTTCCTTTATATAAGAGTTTATCCAGGCTTGTCCTTTGCTACAAAAAGGATTGGGCCACCTTGCTGCACCTTGTTTACTTTTGTTACTTGTTACCCGTTATGAATTACCTTATCACAAAACTATCTGTTACCGATAATTTCAGTGCTTACAGAGAATAACTTACTGAAAACTGCTTGTCATTTCCTTCTGCTCCTCGTTGGGTTCGATACTCTTACTTATCGAAAGGACTTCGATAGATCCCCTATACTTGTGGGTCATCAAGACTCTTTTCTGGCGCCGTTGCCGGGGAGTGAAGCTCCTTTGGTAGGTGGAATTTGGTAAGGAAAAAATTATATAGTGTGCTGAAATTTACTGTCACTTGTTACTATGGAAAATAATCCTTTGAGAGGCTTGTTCAGGGTATCTTCACCCTGACCAGTAGAGCAAAGAGTTGCTCCTCAACCTACTGAAAATGTTTACTTTGAAATTCCTTCGGGTATGATAGAGAAACTGCTAGATAATCCTTTTACAGGAGATGGAACATTACATCCCAATATGCACCTAATCTATGTGGATGAAGTTTGTGGATTATTTAAGCTTGTAGGTATGCCCGATGATGTTATCAAGAAGAAGGTATTCCCTTTATCTTTGAAGGGAAAGGCATTGACATAGTTTAGGCTATGTGATGATATTGGATCATGGAACTATAACCGATTGAAATTGGAATTTCATCAGAAGTTTTATCCTATGCATCTGGTTCATCGTGATCGTAATTATATATATACAATTTTTGGCCTCGCGAAGGAGAAAGTGTCGCTCAAGCTTGGGGGAGGCTTAAGTCAATGTTATATTCATGCCCCAATCATGAGCTCTCAAGAGAAATTATTATTCAAAAAATTTATGCTCGGCTTTCTCTCAATAATCGCTCCATGCTCGATACTTCTTGTATTGGTTCTTTTATGATGAAGACTATTGAATTCGGATGGGATTTATTGGAAAGAAATAAACGAAACTCTGAAGATTGGGAACTCAACGAAGGTAAGGAGTCAGGTATAACACCTAAGTTTGATTGTGTTAAATCTTTAATGGATACCGATGCTTTTCGTGAATTTAGCACTAAAAATGGACTAGACTCTGAGATAGTAGCTCCTTTCTGTGAATCATTTGCTACTCATGTTGATCTCCCTAACGAGAAGTGGTTTAAGTATCATCCTCCCATTGAAGTAAAAGTAGTTGAACCTATTAAAGTTGAAGAAAAGACTATCACTTATAGTGTTGATCCTATTGTTCCTACCGCTTATATTGAGAAACCACATTTCCCTGTTAGAATAAAGGATCATGCTAAAGCTTCAACTGTGGTTCGTAAGAGTAATGCTAGAACACCTACACCCTCTGAGAAAATTAAAGTTGAACCTAGTATTGCTATGGTTAAGGATCTCTTGGTCGATAATATTGATGGGCATGTTATTTACTTCTGTGATGAAGCTGCTAGAATTGCTAGACCCGGTACTAAAAATAAACATAGACCTGTTGTTGGCATGCCTGTTGTTTCTGTTAAAATAGGATATCACTGTTATCATGGCTTATGTGATATGGGTTCTAGTGCGAGTGCAATACCTCATTCCTTATACGAAGAAATTATGCAGATATTGCACCTGCTGAGATAGAAGGTATTGATGTTACAATTAAGCTTGCCAATAGAGATACTATTTCACCAATTGAGATTGTTAGAGATGTTGAAGTCTTGTGTGGGAAAGTTAAGTATCCTACTGATGTTCTTGTTCTTGGTTCCCCACAAGATGACTTTTGTCCCATTATATTTGGTAGACCCTTCTTGAATACAGTTAATGCTAAGATAGAATGCAAAAAGGATATCGTTACTGTTGGTTTAGGGGATATGTCTCACAATTTTAATTTTGCTAAATTTCGTAGACAACCCCATGATAAAGAATTGCCTAGTAAAGATGAAATTATTGGTCTTGCTTCTGTTGCCGTGCCTCCTAATGATCCTTTAGAACAATATTTGCTAGACCATGAAAATGATATGTTTATGAATGAAAGAAGGGAAATAGATGAAGTATTCTTTAAAAAGGGACCTATTTTGAAACACAACTTGCCTGTTGAAATTCTAGGGGATCCTCCTCCACCCAAGGGTGATCCCGTGTTTGAGCTTAAACCATTACGTGATACTTTTAAATATGCTTATGTTGATGAAAAGAAGATATATCCTATTATTATTAGTGCTAACCTTTCAGAGCGGGAATAAGAGAAATTATTTAAAACTTCGAAGAAGCACCGTGCTGCTATTGGATATACTCTTGATGATCTTAAGGGCATTAGTCCCACTCTATGCCAGCACAAAATAAAATTGGAGAAAGATGCTAAACCGGTTGTTGATCACCAACGACGGCTAAATCCTAAGATGAAAGAAGTGGTAAGAAATGAAATACTAAGGCTTCTGGAGGCAGGTATAATTTATCCTGTTGCTGATAGTCAGTGGGTAAGTCATGTCCATTGTGTCCCTAAGAAGGGAGGTATTACTGTTGTTCCTAATGATAAAGATGAATTGATCCCACAAAAGAATTGTTACAGGTTATAGAATGGTAATTGATTTCCACAAATTAAATAAAGCTACTAGAAAGGATCATTACCCTTTACCATCTATTGATCAAATGCTAGAAAGATTATCCAAACATACACATTTTTGCTTTCTAGACGGTTATTCTGGTTTCTCTCAAATACCTGTGTCGAAAGAGGATCGGGATAAGACCACTTTTACTTGCCCTTCCGGTACCTTTGCTTATAGACGTATGCCTTTTGGTTTATGTAATGCACCTGCTACCTTTCAAAGATGTATGACTGCTATATTCTCTGACTTTTGTGAAAAGATTCTTGAGGTTTTCATGGATGATTTCTCTGTGTACGGAACTTCTTTTGATGATTGCTTAAGCAACCTTGATCGAGTTTTGCAGAGATGTGAAGAAACTAATCTTGTCTTGAATTGGGAGAAGTGCCACTTTATGGTTAATGAAGGTATTGTCTTGGGGCATAAAATTTCTGAAAGAGGTATTGAAGTTGATAAAGCTAAAGTTGATGCTATTGAAAAGATGTCGTGTCCTAAGGACATTAAAGGTATAAGAAGTTTCCTTGGTCATGCCGGTTTTTATAGGAGGTTCATTAAAGACTTCTCAAAAATTTCTAGGCCTCTGACTAATCTCTTACAAAAAGATGTTCCTTTTGTCTTTGATGATGATTTTGTAGAAGCATTTGAAATACTTAAGAAAGCCTTGATTTCTGCACCTATTGTTCAACCACCTGATTGGAATTTACCCTTTGAAATTATGTGTGATGCTAGTGATTATGCTGGAGGTGCTGTTCTAGGACAAAGAGTTGATAAGAAATTAAATGTTATCCAATATGCTAGTAAAACTCTAGAAAGTGCCTAGAGAAATTATGCTACTACTGAAAAAGAATTTTTAGCAATTGTATTTGCCTGTGATAAGTTCAAACCTTATATTGTTGATTCTAAAGTAACTGTTCACACTGATCATGCTGCTATTAAATATCTTATGGAAAAGAAAGATGCTAAACCTAGACTTATTAGATGGGTTCTCTTGCTACAAGAATTTGATTTGCACATTATTGATAGAAAGGGAGCTGAAAACCCCGTTGCAGACAACTTATCTAGGTTAGAAAATGTTCTTCACGGCCCACTACCTATTGATGATAGCTTTCCTGATGAACAATTAGCTGTCATAAATGCTTCTCGTACTGCTCCATGGTATGCTGATTATGCTAATTACATTGTTGCTAAATTTATACCACCTAGTTTCACATACCAGCAAAAGAAAAGGGTTTTCTATGATTTAAGACATTACTTCTGGGATGACCCACACCGTTATAAAGAAGGAATAGATGGTGTTATTAGACGTTGTGTACCTGCGCATGAACGGGAACAGATCCTACGCAAGTGTCACTCTGAGGCTTATGGAGGACACCACGCTGGAGATAGAACTGCACATAAGATATTGCAATCCGGTTTTTATTGGCCTACTCTTTTCGTAGATGCCCCTAAGTTTGTCTTGTCTTGTGATGAATGTCAAAGAATTGGCAATATTAGTAGACGTCAAGAAATGCCTATGAACTATTCACTTGTTATTGAACCATTTGATGTTTGGGGCTTTGATTATATGGGACCGTTTCCTTCCTCTAATGGGTATACATATATTTTAGTTGTTGTTGATTATGTTACTAAATGGGTAGAAGCTATTCCAAATAGTACTGCTGATCATAACACCTCTATTAAAATGCTTAAAGAAGTTATTTTTCCGAGGTTTGGAGTCCCTAGATACTTAATGACTGATGGTGGTTCACATTTTATTCATGGTGCTTTTTGTAAAATGCTTGCTAAGTATGATGGTAATCATAGAATTGCATCTCCATACCACCCATAGTCTAGTGGTCAAGTAGAACTGAGTAATAGAGATATTAAATTAATTTTGCAAAAGACTGTTAATAAATCTAGAAAGAATTGGTCCAAGAAACTTGATGATGCATTATGGGCCTATAGAACTGCATATAAAAATCATATGGGTATGTCTCCGTATAAAATGGTTTATGGAAAAGCATGTCACTTACCTCTCGAACTAGAACATAAGGCATATTGGGCCATTAAAGAGTTCAATTATGATTTCAAACTTGCCGGTGAGAAGAGACTATTTGACATTAGCTCACTTGATGAGTGGAGAATCCAGGCCTATGAGAATGCCAAACTGTTTAAAGAAAAAGTTAAAAGATGGCATGACAAAAGGATACAAAAGCGTGAGTTTAATGTAGGTGATTATGTTTTGTTATACAACCCTCGTTTAAGATTTTTTGCAGGAAAACTCCTCTCTAAATGGGAAGGTCCTTATGTTATCGAGGAGGTCTATCGTTCCGGTGGCATAAAATTCAACAACTTCGAAGGCACAAATCCGAAGGTGGTGAACGGTCAAAGAATCAAACATTATATCTCAGGTAATCCCATAAATGTTCAAACCAATGTTATTGACACCGTAAACCCGGAGGAGTACATAAGGGACACTTTCTAGAATGTTTCAGACTCCGAAAAGGAATAGGTATGTAGTATGGTAAGTAAACCGACTCTAAAATAGTTCTAATAGCAATTTTTCTCTGTTTTGGAATATTTAAGAAAATAGGAAAATAATAAGTAGCCCGAAAGGGACACGAGGCATCCACGAGGGTGGAGAGCGCGCCCTACCCCCCCTGGGCGCACCCCCCTGCCTCGTGGACACCTCATGTGCCCTCCAGACTCCGTTTTCTTGCACGATACTTCTTTTGGTCGGTAAAAATTCATTATATAATCTCCCGAAGGTTTTGACCACTGTACCATGACACAGTCCTCTGTTTTTGTTTTGAGTTGTTTCTACCGCAGATTAGAGCAATATGTCGTCCCAGGATTCGGAGGGAGAAAGCTATGTGGCTGATAACCTTGCAGACCCTAAGGTCTACGGGGACTTGGAGCATTGTGGTTGGACCATGGAGGAAGAAGAAGACTATGAACCTAGGGGAAAGGAGGAGATGAGCTCAGATGAAGATGAAGTCACATTACCTCAACCTGGGGACATGCATGTGGAGTTCAAAAAGTCAAGCCTCCCTAATAGAGCAAAGAAACCTAAGATCGAGTTTATCCCTTTGCGCCTCTTGCAGGAGAACAAACAGGAACTATGAAAAAAGATATTAAGCCTTGAGCAGGAGATCGATGACCTAAGGGAGCAAAATTCTATCCTCAAGAGCAAATTAAGGGACAAGCCTACATCATCAACAACTCCATCATCACCACCTCCAAAGAAAGAGACATAAATACATGGGTATGGGAACTCCCCTTGGCAACTGCCAAGCTTGGGGGAGGTGCCCCGGTATCGTATCACCATCACACTTCTATCTTTACCGTTTTTCTTAGTTCGATCCTTTTGGTTATATCTTGATCTAGTAGAATTAAGTTTAGTATGATCTAGCTTTGAGTTTTTGTGTTGGTCCTTATCTATGTAATCAAGTCTGTGAGCTATATATAATAAAGATTAAATCTTGAGTCGAGGGCTTGGTTATCTTGCTATGATCTTGAGGGAATAAAAGAAAAAGAAAAGTATAAAAAGAAATAAATAGATCATATTGACCTTATGGAGAGTAATGACTTCACATATAAAGAGAATGATGAATAAAAGTTGTTGAGAGTTGACAAACATAGTTTTGGTCATCGTTGCAATTAATAGGAAGTAATAAAGAAAGAGATGTTTTCACATATAAATATATTATCTTGGACATCTTTCATGATTGTGAGCACTCATTGAAATATGACATGCTAAAAAGTTGATGTTGGACAAGGAAGACAATGTAATGGGTTATGTTTTCTTATATCCGAAATAAATTATATTGTCATGGATCATCAAACATGTTGAGCTTGCCTTTCCCCCTCATGCTAGCCAAATTCTTTGCACCAAGTAGAGATACTACTTGTGCTTACAAATATCCTTAAACCCAGTTTTGCCATGAGAGTCCACCATATCTACCTATGGATTTAATAAGATCCTTCAAGTAAGTTGTCATTGTTGCAAGCAATAAAAATTGCTCTCTAAATATATATGATCTATTAGTGTGGAGAAAATAAGCTTTATATGAGCTTGTGATATGGAAGAAATAAAAGCGACGGACTGCATAATAAAGGTCCCTATCACAAGTGGCAATATAAAATGACGTTCTTTTGCATTAAGATTTTGTGCATCCAACCATAAAAGCACATGACAACCTCTGCTTCCCTCTGTGAAGGGCCTATCTTTTATTTTTGTCTTATACCTTATACAAGAGTCATGGTGATCTTCACCTTTCCTTTTTACACTTTATCCTTTGGCAAGCGCTATGTGTTGGAAAGATCCTGATATATATATATATATATATATATATATATCCAATTGGATGTGGGTTTTCATAAAGCACTATTGTTGACGTTACCCTTGAGGTAAAAGGTTGGGAGGCAAAACTATAAGCCCCTATCTTTCTCTGTGTCCAATTAAAACTTCATACCCATAAGTATTGCGTGAGTGTTAGCAATTGTGAAAGACTAAATGATAGTTGAGTATGTGGACTTGCTGAAAAGCTCTTATATTGAATCTTTCCGATGTTATGATAAATTGCAATTGCTTCAATGACTGAGATTATAGTTTGCTAGTTTGCTAGTTTTCAATGAAGTTTCTGATTCGTACTTGACATTGTGAATAGATTGTTACTTTAGCATAAGAAATCATATGACTATATATATATATGTTGCTATTCTAAGAATGATCATGATGCCCTCATGTCCGTATTTTATTTTATTGACACCTCTATCTCTAAACATGTGGACATATTTTTCGATATCGGCTTCCGCTTGAGGACAAGCGAGGTCTAAGCTTGGGGGAGTTGATACGTCCATTTTGCATCATGCTTTTACATCGATATTTATTGCATTATGGGTTGTTATTACACATTATGTCACAATACTTATGCCTTTTCTCTCTTATTTTACAAGTTTTACATGAAGAGGGAGAATGTCGGCAGCTGGAATTCTGGGCTGGAAAAGGAGCAAATATTAGAGACATATTCCGCATAACTCCAAAAGTCCTGAAACTCCATGGAAGTCAGTTTTGGAATATTAAAAATATTGGGCAAAGAAAGCACCAGAGGGGGGCCACCCACTGTCCACGAGGGTGGAGGGTGCACCCTACCCCCCTGGGCGCGCCCCCCTGCCTCGTGGGCCACCTGGAAGCCCCCCAATGCCCATCTTCTGGTATAAGGTGTCTTTTGCCCTGGAAAAAATCAGAAGGAAGCTTTCGGGATGAAGCGTCGCCGTCTCGAGGCGGAACCAATCTAGAGCTCCGGCGAAGCTGTTCTGCCGGGGAAACATCCCTCCGGGAGGGGGAAATCGTCACCATCGTCATCACCATCGATCCTCTCATCGGGAGGGGGTCAATCTCCATCAACATCTTCACCAGCACCATCTCCTCTCAAACCCTAGTTCATCTCTTATATCCAATCTTTGTCTCAAAACCTCAGATTGGTACATGTTGGTTGTTAGTAGTGTTGATTACTCCTTGTAGTTGATGCTAGTTGATTTATTCGGTGGAAGATTATATGTTCAGATCCTTTATGCACATTAATACCCCTCTGATTATGAACATGAATATGATTTGTGAGTAGTTACATTTGTTCCTGAGGACATGGGAGAAGTCTTATTATAAGTAGTCATGTGAATTTGGTATTCGTTCGATATTTTGATGAGATGTATGTTGTCTTTCCTCTAGTGGTGTTATGTGAACGTCGACTACATAACACTTCACCATTGTTTGGGCCTTGGGGAAGGCATTGGGAAGTAATAAGTAGATGATGGGTTGCTAGAGTGACAGGAGCTTAAACCCTAGTTTATGCGTTGCTTCGTAAGAGGCTGATTTGGATCCATATGTTTCATGCTATGGTTAGGTTTACCTTACTTAATTCTTCTTTCGTACTTGTAGATGCTTGCGAGGGGGGTTAATCATAAGTGGGATGCTTGTCTAAGGAAGGGAAGTACCCAAGCACCAGTCCACCCACATATCAAATTATCAAAGTAACGTATGCGAATCATATGAGCATGATGAAAACTAGCTTGACGATAATTCCCATGTGTCCTCGGGAGCGCTTTCCTTTATATAAGAGTTTGTCCAGGCTTGTCCTTTGCTACAAAAAGGATTGGGCCACCTTGTTTACTTTTGTTACTTGTTACCCATTATGAATTACCTTATCATAAAACTATCTGTTACCAATAATTTCAGTGCTTGCAGAGAATACCTTACTGAAAACTGCTTGTCATTTCCTTCTGCTCCTCGTGGGGTTCGACACTCTTACTTATCGAAAGGACTACGATAGATCTCCTATACTTGTGGGCCATCAACTAACTCCTTAGTCAGATTGAGCTCGTTATGATTATGCATTACCGAGTGGGCCCAGACATACCTCTCCATCATACGGAGTGACAAATCCCAGTCTCGATTCGTGCCAACCCAACAGACACTTTCGGAGATACCTGTAGTGCACCTTTATAGTCACCGAGTTACGTTGTGACGTTTGGTACACCCAAAGCATTCCTACGGTATCCAGGAGTTGCACAATCTCATGGTCTAAGGAAATGATACTTGACATTAAAAAAGCTTTAGCAAATGAACTACACGATTTTGTGCTACGCTTAGGATTGGGTCTTGTCCATCAATCATTCTCCCAATGATGTGATCTCATTATCAACGACATCCAATGTCCATAGTCAGGAAACCACGACCATCTATTGATCAACGAGCTAGTCAACTAAAGGTTTACTAGGGACATATTACGGTCTATGTATTCACACATGTATTATGGTTTCCGGTTAATACAATTATAGCATGAACAATAGACAATTATCATGAACAAGGAAATATAATAATAACCACTTTATTATTGCCTCTAGGGCATATTTCTAACAGTCCGATGTGGCGGGTGTGCTGGCAGCTAAGGCTTGCGCCTTCACCCTCTTGGGGTGCATCGCTGGTGAGTGTGTGGGTTGCCTTTCGGTCAAGGTGGCGTGTTTGAGTTGGTGGACATACTACTTAATATGAACTTTTTTGGAAAAGGGGCATTGCCCCGGTCTCTGCATCTAGACAATGCATGCAGCCATTTTATTAATTATTCTCGGAGACCTTACAAAGCATTACATCAGTAAGCCTGAAGCCACCATCTTGTCGACACCTGTCACTACTCCTATCCCCTTGATGCAGGGATGCCGAATGTCCGAGCCTAATACCAAACAGACATCGCACCAAAACCTAACATCTAATGCCGGATGCTCCATCCCAGCCACATACCGGGAATGGGTCACACACCGGTCTGGCGCACTCACCGAGGCTACCGCCACCGTCATCCACCTAGCCATCTTCAAAGCAGGTACTGACGCAAAGACCTTGCCAGGTCAGCTGGCAACGCCACCATGGCGCCAGACAGCGCCACCGCCCTGCGCTCGTCCATCCAGCCGCATCTGTCATTGATATCCAGCTGCACCATGCCGCCAATACTCGTCATCATCGACGCGGTAGAAACAATGTCGCACCTCTTGGCAACATCCACATCGTCTACGCGGAGTCCATCACCCACAGCATCTCTCCGCCGAACAGCAGAACCTCCCAAGACAGCGCCTCCATGGAGGGTACGACGCGAAGAACGCTGCCGCCGCCCAATCCAAACTGAATTTTAGACTTTCGTCCGGGAGGGGTTCGGAGGTGGATAGGAGAGACCTCGACATCACCTCCACGGAGGGTAACGGCATTGAGAGACATCACCGATGCCGGACCGAACAAGCCGATCAAAGTTTCCTCCGATCCCCATCCTATACCACCAAACCTCTGTCGGCTCCGGATCCGGCAACGGACCACGAACCGAAACCTGCAGAGATGAGAGAGCCATGGGGCTCAACCCACCATGAAGGAGGATCAAGAAGAATCCATCGTAGATCTCCAGGCGCTGAATCTAGCGATTCGGCGTGGTCAGCAACGACTACCACCACCCCGCGGCGGCCGACGGCGTTCAAGCCGAAGACCCAGAATTGGATCCGATCTGAACCCGGCAGTGCCCGCGACCACTGATCTCGCCCACCACGCAGCCGTCACCACACCGCGAGCAGGCCGCCACGCACGACGTCGCCAAGAAACCCGCCCGCTGCACGGCCCGGCCCCACGCTAGCCCGGCGCTCCGCCGATCTGGCTACCCCGCGCCAGCCACGACGGACAAGAGGTAGAGACGCCCCGCCGCCGCCCAGCTGGCCAAGCTTTGCCCGGCGACGCTGCGGACGGCGGCAAGGAGAGGGGGAGGCGGAGAAGGGCCGAGAGGACGGCGGCTAGGGTTCCCCCCGGGTCGCCCGCAGGGGCGACACAAGGGGACGAGGGGGACTAATAATATGAACATGTAATTAATCTCCTCCTAGATATCAACGTGCATATTGCACGTATACATTTACTAGTTAATAGCAAAGACAAATAATCTAATTCGGATAAAACACATTGTCCCTCCGACGAGAGACGGCATATATAACACGAAGCTGAAGATCCTCGGTGAAGATGAAGACGATCCCTGGCTGGGACAATGTTTCGGTGCCTTAAGGCACCTCCCTTTGTGTCTACGATATATGGACCCAATAGATGGCTGGTCCACACGTTAATGACCTAAAGGCAGATGCCTTTAAGGCACCGAAACTGCGTCCCCCTGTCTGGCCCTAAGCCCGCGTGAGTGGCAGCTACCCAGCCACACCACGAAGGCCTAACAGGAACACGAAGGCCGGCCGCTCCTCCTACCTACTCTACTCAACAGTGCACTGAGAGAGGGAGGCTGGGTGGCTGGGCTAGCTGACTGGCCCTAACTTGTGGTCACTGTCTAATCCACTCCATATACACAGGAAAAAAGCGACTAGCAAGGACAAGAACTGAGCTTGCCAAAATTGACATGCGAACCACCTCGTCAAGTGGCCAAATGGACTCTGCATCGCTCACGTCCTGAGGAGCCACGTATATTTCCACGTGATTTTGTGCCATGTTGACAACTCTGAGTTCTCTCACTCCCTGCTTAAAATTCTCTTTCACGGCACAAAATCAAAACAACCAACATAAAAAAAAGGTCTTTTACATTTGTATCCCTAACTCAAACCCACTACTCAGATTTGCCCCTAATTTCAAAGCATGTTCAAGTTTGCCCCTCCGCCATTACTTGCCCTTATAGAAATGCCCTTCTACGTTGTTACCGTCTGGTCAAAGAACTTTGACCGTCTCGAAAAAATAGCAAAAAATCTGAAATTTTGTGGGATCGAAGGGTACTCAGGTGTGCAAGGTGCGTGCAAATTTTCATGCTATCTAACATTTCAGGAGCTCGTGGCAAAACAAAATTGGGCTCGTACAGATTTATTATTTTCCTTTGCCACGAGCTCCTGGAATGTCTAAATAGCATGAAAATTTGCACGCACCTTGCACACCTGAGTACTTTTGATCCCACAAAATTTCAGATTTTTTTGATTTTTTTTGCTATTTTTTCGAGACGGTCAAAGCCCTTTGACCGAACGGCAACGGTGCAGAGGGGCATTTCTGCAAGGGCACCTAACGGCAGAGGGGCAAATTTGAGCAGGCTTCAAAATTAGGGACAAATCTGAGTAGATGGTTCGAGTTAGGGACAAAAATGTAAATGGCCCTAAAAAATTGAGTCTAATAAAGCAGTAGGGCGCCAGCCTTTTATAGGCCAGCGCATGTGCCGTTAACAAGCCAGTTCGGGAGGCGGCATGTGGTTGGCTGTGGACGGTCAAAGGGCGTGTATCCCGGTAACAAACAGTGTGGCGGCCTGCTCACATGCCTTCTGACTGTTCACATGGCACCTCCTTGCCTACTCACATGCAAGCTAGGAGATGATGTCACGTGGCAGCCATCCAACGATGCGCCACTGAAATTCAAGGGGGTCGTTGTGGCATTATGACCGGGTGATTGCTCGTCGGTGATGCCAGAGAGGCTGCGCAGCTTCAAAACCCGGCCGTGTTGTGAGAGGCGGAAGAAGCTGGAACTTATCTCCCGCGTTGGCGGTTGGATATAGAGCAAGCTTCAAAGGGGACTCGATAGCCTCAAATTTGGAGACTAGAAGCTCGTTTTTTGAGCGAGCTTCATAAATTATGGCGATCCGAATGCATGTTAACAACTTTGCTAGAATGTCACTTTTAAATCAAAATCATCGTAATGACAATTATCATGACAATCAAGACATATGACAACTTTGTTAGAGTTGGCTAGCAAGTGTTCCATAAGACCACTCCTGCGTGCACCAGCAGTAAGCTACCCGGCTACACCACATAGGCACCTAAGAAGAAGAAGAAGAAGAAGAAGAAGAAGAGCGAGCGGCCGCTCGTCCTACCTACCCAAACCCAACGTAGCTGGCCATGCTTGTCCTACTGGTGACGTAGCTGTCAACACTCAACACTAGCTAGCTAGCTCCAACATAGGAAAACAACGACTAGCAAAGACAAGAGCTGAGCTTTCGAGAATTGACACGCGAACCTCCTCCCTCAAGTGGCCAAATGGACTGTGCATCTTATACGGGACGTCTTATATGACGCATGCCGCGTTATATAGCACCAGGACGCACAGACGGGCAGCCAACTTGGCAGGCATTGGCTCACCATAGATGTAGCGGGAATGTGTAGTTGAAGAATACTGAAGCTGCTCCGTGATTATATTACCTTGCGGTTTGTGAAAATACTGTAGCTCGTGATTCAAAATTTTGCCAACGCAAAACTGAAAGCATTACTTTTTGGAAAGTGTTGAACATTTTTTGAAACCATTAAATAAATACTGAAATTAAAAACAAAAATCGAAATAATTTTTCCAAAGCATGAACAATTTGTGAAAAAAAAATTGAATTTACAAACTATTTGAACAATGTGATAAATTTCAAAATGTCAAACCTTTTTTGAAAAACGTGAACAAAAAATGAAATTCCTAAAAATTTCTAAATTTTTTTAATATTGTCAATAAATTTCAAACATTTTTTGAAAAAAGTGGAAGAATAATTAAAACATGTACAATTTTAAAGATTTGTGTTGTTTTCTGTCTGTGCATAGGAATGTGGCGACGAGGTTGCTAGAGACCTCTATAGTGATGTCCCCGGTGAGATCCTTGGGCGGTCGGGGTGGGAAGACAAACAGACAATCTGTCCAGGGGAAGGACACGGTTATATATATGGTGGCTAGTTACATTAACCCCAAGAAAGATGAAGTGAAGTCTGGAAAAAAGAAAAGAAAACCATGATGTTGAAAATGAAATGACTTGGGTAGTTCTTCCTGATAGACAAGATACACAGAAGTAGACTTGTGGTACTTGTCCCTCACTCGACCGGCTGTCCCAAAAAAAAAAATTGCATATGAAAAATGGCACGCACTTGGATTGTGAAAATGAGAGACATGATGGTGCATACTGGGTGGACACGGTCCGGGTTGACGCCATGATTGGCCGCCGCTCGCCGTTGCTGTCAGGCCCAACTCACTCACCCAAACTCAAGCGAGGCGAGGCGAGGTAGTACAAGACAAGGAAGAGGAGACCGCTCGCGGCTGCTTGGCTTGATTCACTATATAATAATTACTGAAGAAAGAAAGGGAAATCCTAACTGAAAGACGGAACTGAATTTTTGAGAAAGTTTGACAGCAGCTAGCTAGTACGTAGCTGTTAACTTGCATTGCCTTGCCGGGTCATCCACGGCACACCCGTTGACAGGGCGTTGTCCTCGACCCGACCCGACCCGACCCGAGCAAAGCACCTCGCCAAATGCCAATGCTCTTCTCGGTTCACCTCACGCCGAGCAATCCAGTTCATGCATAACGAGGTGAGGTGGATGGTTCAGGCGCCTCCCCCCACCCAACCCAACCCAACCCATTCCTGCTTGCTCATATCCCACATTGTTTGTTCAAATGGATGGATGGATACTTGAACCATTCCCACGCCCCACTTGTTCCGCCAAGGAAACTAATTATTCAAGGAAACAACATCATCTAAGCTTAACAACATCAAGGTAAATTCTTCATCATCAAAATTCAATTCAATTCAATTCAATGCACAACAAACAATCAACTAGTCACTGACCAAAGTAGATAGTGATTTCATCAAATAATTCACACATATATACTGAAAAGAATTTGTAATTTCAAACAAACAATCCATCAAGGTAAAGTCTTATATGGTGAGGGGCAAGAACGCATCACTTCCTCATTATCTTGGTATTTTAAATGAATCAAAACTGCAACACTACACTTCATGATTATGTCAGTTTGGCTTGCAACCCTATAGTATTGTGGGACTGCTTCACTCCACATCATCACCAGTGAAAATTGCAATTGGATTATGAATTTTAAAGGAGCTACACTCTTATATCATAAAATAAGCAGAGCGTACACAAACTCCCCAAAACTTCACAGGCTCTTGTGGCCCATCCATCTAACCCCCTCTCCTACCAAAACCAAAAGCGGCAAAAGAATTGAGATCTCCATCTCAATCACCTATAACTGGTTGCTTGTTAGCCAACTTGTCCAAGATCTTGCCATCTTCTTCTCTTTTTTTCTCTCTAGGTATTTAAACTAAAACAAGAAAGATCTCCAAGGCTGGCAAAAAACAAAAAATATGTGAGCCTACTAGACAGACCAAATTCAGTTCCAATTTACTCTACACTGTACACGAGCAAGCGAGCCGCCATCATATGATACGAGGTGAGCTTCACCCGTTTAGCTTCGCCAGGAACTGGTTCATATCATACTCGTCCGCGTACTGCGACTGGTCCCACAGCTCGTCCAGCCCACTCAGGATTGACTTGAGGCCCTTGCGACCCGGTTTCCCCTTGTTGCTATCTTCTTCCGTGGCGCTCGAACTGCTTGGGAGAACCGACGCCTGCACATTGGAGATAGGATTAGGAATGAGTTCATACCACAGGGGAACTAGTTTGTCCCAACTATCTTACCTTTCTGGAAGCAGGGGTCGAAGTGAACAAATCGAGTAGCTGGTCAGTGTTCATGGTCTTCAGGCTCGCGTTCTCAGAATTTATGACCGCGTTGGCGACCGACACCTTGAACCGCTGGAGACTCATCACTTTCTCCTCCAGGGTGCCACGCATGATGAGACGGTGCACATTCACAACTTTCCTTTGGCCCAGACGATGTGCTCTGTCCATTGCCTGTCCCAGCAGAATTACATTCATCAGAGGACAAAGTAAAAATCTGAAGGCAGTAATAGTCGGAAAAGCTGCATATGGATTCTAATTAATGCGGGAAAAAAAAGGCACTGTCCCTCTGTTCAGATGCAAAAGACGAACCTGGAGATCCTTCATTGGGTTCCAATCATGTTCCATGAAGACCAAAGTGTCGGCAGACGTCAAATTCAAGCCCAGACCGCCGACTGCAACAAACAAGAATCATCTAAGCAAGCCTTTCTAGCATGCCAAGGAGTAAGAACGCCACTTCACAAGGAATTCCTTGAACCTACCATGAGTCGTTAGTAGAAGCACATCGATGGTTGGGTCCGAATTGAACGTTTTGACAATTTCAAATCTCTTGTCTGTTTGAACAGAGCCATCAAGTCGCAAATACGTGACACTGCAACATTACCAAAATCACCCTAATCAGATGGCTTGCCTGGTGAAGGCGATATGATGATATAATAATGCACATTAACTCTTGATGACTTTAAATGCTGCAGAAATGCAAAATGGCAGCAAAATTACAATAAAACTAACAGCCTAAATTAGTTTTTGGTCAATTTAATCAGTGGTATCCAAACTCAAGTTTACGCATTAGACAGTTCAGCAGCAGCAGCGATTCTGAAATATTTAAGCATACAGGACTCCTTAAAACAGTAAAACAGAAGGTGAGGCACATAATGGTACTACATACAGCAACGTTCTTGCAGAATATTTGCATCACCTGCTACTAAATGTGAATACAACACCAAATGATATTTGCTGAATATGAAATAATGCGTATCTAGATGCAACCAATATAGGTATGAAAATGGCATAAAACTCACCTTCTCATATGGGACTGAAACAGGTCCTTCTCAATAATGTCAAGGAAAGCCTACAGAAGAAGTTGAGAACAGAATAAGGATGAAATCAGAAGAGAGAAACAAGAGACATCACAGAGAAACAGACTCAATACCTTATGTTGAGCAAAAATCAAAACTCTGTGTTGCCCAACAGCCGCAGAAGCATCAGGACTAGATATTTCTGATCCTATACCACACTCTTGCAATATCTCTTGAAGAGCAACAAGCTTAGGAGAGTGGTGCAGCTCATGCAGTTCATCACCAGTTCCCATACCTATCTCCTTTAGATGCTCCACAATATAGTCAGGTGGGCTCTCCCCAATTACAAGTAAAGGATGGCTGCAGAGCTTCAACAGGTATTGTAGTGCCTGCGTTATTACAAAAGAATATCGATCCATTTAGAGGGTAGTACTAAAACAGGATACTACAGAATGAAGAAACAAGAAAGAGTTGGCAAAGTGTAGCACCTGGAACACATGGCGAGTTGCCTTTGGTTGAGAGGTGGATGGCTCTGATTCGTCTGCTTTTACTATGGTTGAAATCTCTTCTTTCACATTGGAGCTGGAGAACTTGTCATAAAGTTTCAGCTGTAAGTGGCTGAGATTGCAATGTCTGTCCTGGATAATCTTCTCTGGAAGATCCGATAAGACTTCATCCTTGGTTCTTCTGAGTAGAAATGGCATGACCTGGTATAGCAAGGTTAATTTATTTATCAATAAGGCAATAATATAGTGTTATTTCTAAAATGTACTGTAAGACACAAGATAAAAACCTGTTTATGAAGTGCCTCCATTGCAAGAATGCCTGCTTCAGCATCCTTTGCTGAACATTTGGAATCTTTAGCTGCTATCAGTGGTTTCCCATATGTAGATTGGAACTGTGCAAAGCAATGTTTGGTCAGATTTCAGCATACCAAGATAGCTTCCACGATGGAATATGTGCTTTTGACGAGAGTAGTATGGATTGCATCTTTAGGAAAGAACTTATTTTCAGCTGGTTGAGGTCTAAATAAGAAAGGTGTGTCTACTTTCTTTGGTTTGTATATGTATTCCACTTTGAGGTTTATCATTCATAGACTAGTTGAAATAAATCATTTTATGATGCAGCCTAGCACATACTAAACATCATATGTAAGAAAGTGTAATGGCTCATAATTTTAGTTGTTGTGGTGTCTATAGACTCTAGAATAAAAAAATACACATACCACGAAGACCAGATGACCATTCTTTAACTAACAAGCAAATATTAATGAAGTCATTGTTGTTCAAATTCTAGTCTTAACTGATAATATTAAGCCTGTGACTCTGATGGAACACAACATGATAGTTACTTTTAGATATGCTAGGATAAATTCTAGTCATTGATAGTAACTCTGTGTTGGGATGCAGGGAGTAGGAGGCTAGAGCAGACTAAAAGTTACTATCAATCGGTTCCATAAGGAAGTACAGATTCATAGCACACAACTTACCTGTTTTTCTGTTCCAAGAAACCCTGGCATAAGGAAGTCAAATAGCGACCACAATTCCAATACATTGTTCTGCGGTTCAAGAGAATGTGTCAACTTATAGAAATAATTAAATCAATGGCAGCTAATTTACTATCCACAAAGGACAGACATAAATGAATATGTGAACACAAATAGAGAGCAGCTTAAGGTATACCTGAATAGGAGTTCCACTCAAGATAAGACGGTGCTGTGCTTTCAACTGCTTCACAGCAGACGTTATTTTAGATCTTGAGTTCTTTATTATGTGCCCTTCATCCAGAACACAATAGTTCCAAATGACACTCTCGAGAAAATCGATATCCTTGCGTATAATATCATACGATGTTATGATGACATTGAATTTATCGAATTGAGCACGGAGCGTCATCCTGTCTTGTGACGAGCCAATGTACTGAAGAGGTTTCATGATAGAGCTATCTATGTATTTCTCCACTTCGTATTCCCAGTGTGCCACTAATGTAGAAGGACAGATAATCAAAGATTTTGGATCTTTGTCATCATTCCGTGCACGGGACTCGGCAATATCACTTGCTACGATAGCAGACGCCTGGAGTGTCTTGCCAAGCCCCATGTCATCACATAAAATTCCATGTAACTTAAACCGTCTAAGGAATGCTAACCAGTTGATTCCTTCTTGCTGGTACCTGACAAACAAGATTTTTTTTTTTTAAAAAAAACATCAACATATGAAGCAAAGCTAGACTCAACTTACATGACAATTTCATTTTTATGCATGGAAAATAAACAATTTCAATAAAGTAGAATGCCATCATGAAGCCAAATTCTGACTAAGGAACTTTAATGATAGTTACAAACCTGCGCAACTCAACACTTAGATGAATGTTGAGCTTGTGATCATCAATTTGAGAGTTGTCAAGGAGTTGTTCCAGAAACTGTGCATCTTCTGTGCTGCTATATAAGCGCTCACTTAATCCACTTGGTAGCGGAACTCCCTTCGCTAATGGCAGCAAAGGGACCAAAGCAGCGAAACTGTGAGTGACGGACTGCCTAACAGATCCATCAGGGTCGCTCATGCACCTCAGAAGAGGTACAACAAGGAAAGGAGCATAAGGAACCAACTCCACAGCCAAACCCTGAACAAGAAGGCTCAAAAGCATCCCAGCTCCTTGTCTTGCACACACAGAAGATGAATCCGACAACATTGGAATGGCATTTTCTATGACAACTACCATCACATTACCAGTCAGTGACTTCGCCATTGACGTGATACACCTGGCAGCAGCTAACCTAACAGCCACATGAGAATGACGCGCGCACCCAAGAATGCAGGGAAGGAGCCTTAACAGCTGAGGCCTCAAGGGCTCAGGCAGGTGAGGTGTAATTGAACGAACAACCTGCAACAATCAGGCACACCATTAGAAGCATGGACATGTGACTGAAATGCAGCCAAATAAGTCTAGACTAAATGATTTGACATGACGATCTAAGCCTATTGCCTATAGAATATAACTGTCACAGCCACATAACACTGAATCCACATTAAGTCCTGATGGAACAAACCTGGATGTTATTTATGAGGGACTGTGGGTCCTTATCCTCACAAGACCTGCCTAGTTGTGTGATACTCGGATCATCTTTCTGAATGTCATCTTCGATCTTAATAGGTTCAAGAAACTCGGTAAGGCAATCCCATAACTTGGGGAGTTTTTCAAATAATGATGATCCAAATTTCTCACAGAGATGCTTTAAAGCCAACTCTGATCCACGACGACTTATATAACCTTCCGTTTTTGTTCTTTCTTCACCGCCAGAATTCACATGACCCCTGGATTTGTGGTTGCTAAAACGCTTCCCGATTGACAACAAATTTTGGTCCTCGATAACCTGTATTGAATTAATAACTGCAGCTTGAGGTGTCTCGCTGATATCAGTGCATGCTAAGGTGCAGAGGTTCTTTGTAAGCTTGTCATTGGGGCCTGGCTTCCGACCAACACAACCAAAAATGAGCTCCGCAAGTGCATCTGCTGCTTTGTCTTGAAGTAGTTCCTCCTGCATGACATGGAAACATCTAAATTCATATGCTAAATTGACAAAGTAGAACTGCTAAAGTAAGCACAAGGCTACATGTTTTACCTGTTCTCTTTTTATTGCAGCCATTAAAGGTAAAATGACTGGATTCAACTTGCTTGGTAACCCCGACATCCAGACAACAGCAGAAGCCACCAAAGAAGAGACAGTGACGTGCAAATTGTTCTGCATAACAATATTAAATGAGTTAACTTATGTGAAGATGCAACCATGGACCGACCAAGAATAATGTAACACAGATCTTCAACATTTTAACACAAATATAAACAGACAATAACTGGAGAAGACACATACCTGAACACACTTCAAGTAGCCTGATGTGGACAACAGGCCTTGTTTAGCTGACTCTATGTTATTCAGGACAATTTTCTCACTGTCCGAAGGAAGATCAAACTCAGTGGGTAACGACAGCTTTGAAGCAAAATTAATAGCATCATCAACGCTCAGCATGTCAGCGTTAAAATTTAAGCTGCTGGCATAATCTTTGAAAACAGCACAAGACTCTACTGTGCGGAATAAATTAGTGGCTTCATTGCGCATCTTTGTGTATGTCCTTGCAAGTTCAGAATAGGGAAGCACAGAGCCTTTTGTTGGAAATGCCGGATCAGAGCAAGACAGCAAGTCCAAAAGATACTCTTTCACAGAGGAGAAGAAAGCTAGCAATGTGCCCACTGCAGCGAGATCTCTTCCTCTGAGATCTTTAAACCAAGAAACAATAACCATAGAAGCCACCTGGATCAACAAAACAGATCAGTACAATGCAAATAGTTCTGGAGTGAAGATATTAACACACTAATATAATGCGGCCATTTCTAACCTGTCTCTGGACTCCTGAAAGAGACATGACATCATTAGCAAGTGGAGTAAGAACAACTTGCCACGAGCCAACTGGCAACTTCGAGGCAAAAAGCCCAAGGGCCATTGCTGTTAGCACTCGTGTATGGGTAACAGATTTGTCAGAATCGGCCCCCACGATTATCTTTGGAACATTTGAAGAAAGATCGAATTGCTTCTCGTGTGAAGTATTTTCTCCTGTAGAACCAAAAGATACCATTCTTGAACTTTCATGTTCTAGCTTTGCAGACCTTATCTTTGCAGCTCTTGAACGGCTTCCTCGGGGAAGGGCAACTGGCATAAACATTTTTGTAGAATCCAATGTTGAGCCATATGGAGTCGTAGCAAGTTGTACCCAATTACCAAAATATGATATTGCAGCACACTCAAGGTCTTTCTCAGGGCACTGCAATAGCAAAGATGGTTTTGTTTGTTAATACCATCCTATGATAGACAAGATTACTAAAGTTTCTGGGTATTTACAAACGGTAATGCTAAAACTCTGACGCCAGATTTTTAAACATGGCAACTTGAACGTTTTTTATGGCAATTTTAGTTTATGAGCATGGCAATTTCCTGGCAAGAAAACAAACAGAGGCGGATTTGCCATGCTTGCCAACTAAACTTGTCATCCTCAGTAAACACAAATTGCCATAAAAAAGGTTCGATTTGCCATGGTCAAAAATCTGACGTCAGATTTGTAGTGAAGTCCTTTACAAAATGCCAAGAAGTCCAGAACATCAACCTGAAGTAGAAGTTTCCAAGCCCTTTCAGAAGATTGAAGAATCTCATCATTCGACTCCAAAAGTATATTCTGGAAGGCAACCTGCAGTGAATCACCTAATATGGATGTAGGCCAGAAATTAGATGAGGCGTCTCCAGCTGAACTCCTGGTGTTGCAAACCTCAAGAAGCCTCTCCTACGAACAGTCAAAACTTCACAGTTAACTAGGAAAGCATAATGATACAAGTGGACTCGCAAAATTCAGTATACATAATGGCGATGAAATTGCATTATTCCATACTTGAGGCTGAAAAGAACAACTCAAAGTAAAATTTTACTAAAGAAAGTTGCATAAAACATTAGCCCGATGGCTCAAAACTGATGCAAATGTAAGACGTGGACTTGCACTAAAGGCAACAAAATTGCATTATTCAGTTCTTGCGACTGGCAAAAGTATCTCATGGCAGGTTGTTTCTTTAGTAAACAAAGCTGAAAAAGGGATTAGCCAGATGATTCAAAGCTGCTGAACTACATCGGCTTTAGAGACATGTGATTGAATGGTAATGACTGCTAATTTCTATAAATCAATTCCAAAACTCTGGTGATTTCTTTAGTAAACGAAGTTGCAAAAGTAGCCAGATGGCTCAGACTGCTGCACCACATGTTGTAGAAATTTCTCACTGAACAATGACGGTTCTTTCTATAACTCAATTCAAAAAGTCCAGAATGCCTGATACATCAGCACAATAAACCAAAGTGGATCCTAAATTCCAAGTAATTCTTACCAATGTTCGTATAGCAGAACGCCGGACTGAAGTAATACTGTGTCTCATAAAAGGCCACAAACGGGGTGTCAGTGTGGCTAAAACATAAGGGTTCTCACTGTATGCCAACTTGTCTTCTTGCTCAGCCATCTGAGTAGCTTTGTTTAGATCAAATTCTCTCTCGCTTAAGGCTGCCGTACCAAGCATCTTTGGAACCATCTCTGGTTGCGAATATATCTCAGCTAACAAATTCATTACACTGAAATAGAAAAGAAATGTTAACAGTTTAGTTTCAGAAGATGAAAGAACAGCCATAAATTGGTCAAAGAATCTTTGGCTTATGCTCAACTTTACGCTAATGTATGTTTGCCACACGACACAAGATTGAGTGATACCTGCTTGTAGATGGGCTTAGGTCATCAAGGTCAAGCAATATATCCCATAACAACATCACAACTGAATTCAGAAATTGATCATTTAGTCTAACTAAAGAAGCAGCAGCCGGGATCAGGGCCTCTGCAGCTACAGCACGGACATCATCATCCGGATCTTCCAGACCAGCTTTACAAGCATGAAGGACATACTCAAACAGATCTTTAAGCATTTCCTGGTGAGGCAGAAAACGGTATTATCAATTTTGTATACAGATTGGGCATCAATTCATACATCAATATGGATGAACAAGCCATTAACACTGCACACTGGAGCATCTAGATTGACATGAGTTGTACAAAGCCCAAGGTGTAGTCAATCACATAACAGCGCAATATGGAAATAAAATCTTATATAGGTGATCAGTTGCTCGATTAGCAATCACCTTGCGAACCGCAACCAGGTATTTAATTCCAAGGAGGCTCCCATGACGAACTTCCCACTCTTGCCTGCGCTGAAAAAACAAATAAAAGAGATGACAGTGACGACAAAAGTGAATGTTTTGTTTTAGAAATGGATGACCATGAGACAGATAACTACAACACATACCTGCATTTGCAACAAGATATTTAGTGTATGGCACACTAAAGAAGGATGCATGTACTTCAGAACAGCACCAAGAGCTTGAGCGCAAGTTTCACGGACAGGGGCAACCACTTGATCAGATACATAATCACCAAAGCTGCAAGCAGAATAAGGTGTGCAGAAGTAAGGCTAATGAAGAAAAGGAAATATAAGCATGCCCATCTTGAAGTCCAGAAATGCATACCGGTCCAATGAGAGAGCGCAAAGGAAACGAATTGCACAATCTTGAAGGAACTCCCAATTCTTCATACACGAGTACTTGGCCAATTTCATCAGTTTCAGATATTTTGAATTGTCAGGAGCATGTACAACAGAACTTGGATTTGATGCTGAGTTGAGTGCACTGTGGAGTGATGTACATGATGTTTCCACTTTAGAGGGATCAGTTGAATTATCAAGCTGCAACTCTGGCTCATCCTTTACATGAGCAGAATTAGGTTCACCACTCGATACAGTGAGCACATTACTCAAACCTGCCTCGGCTTTGGAATCAACAGGATTGACCAGCTCCTTATCCACGTCAATGTCCATAATCTCGGAAGGATTTGGCTTCTCCTCTTCCATATGTCTCTCAACAACTGGTTCAAGCATAATCTCAGAAGGATTTGGCTCTTCTTTCTTATGTCTCTTCAAAACTGGTTCAAGTTGTTCCGCGTCAATGTCTTCATTAAGATCAATACCATGAGGCTTTTTCAGGGTGTCAGAATCAGTTTTATCATCCAGATCAGCAAAAGGTGAGCTCAGATCAGGGAAATATACTCCAGCACAAGCACCTTGATGCGTCAAAATTTCCCTCAAAGCCATAATGGTGCCATGGCGAACTTCCCAAACTAAAAGGAAACAAAACTCAGTTAAAGGATATAAGCAACACAAAAAAGAGACAAATGTTGGAGTTGGGACATGCGCTTACTAGGGTCAAACATGTCAAGAATAAGCTGATCAACAAACTGTTGAAAAGGCCATCTCCCACTGTCACTGTACTCCACATTGTCTTCATCTGCAACTGTGTCAGAAGCATCCTGAAATTAGGGAAATGAAATTATCAAATCATCATGGATTGAAGACAAAGCCATCCTCCTAGGAATGCTACTGCAGAAGTAACGTCTAATTGCCAGACAAAGCAACAGTAATAACAAACTAGCAAACTTGCCCATGCATTAAGCACAAGAATACCAAGGCAAGTGAAGTGTATCAGCCACTTGCACCATGCCACATATGTAGGCATACTACAATCTATGCCAGCAATTGATAGGAAACAAAATTTTACTGCTTTTATGCTTTGAAATATTGGAAAAATAAAAATACTAGCAGGCATAAATTTGCTGATCCTTTAGATTATTTCAAGAATGAGGTATCTTATATATGAATTAAACATCTCACGAAAGTAAATCAAATACATTTTAGTACATATGTGATTGATTGATCCTTACGTTATATGTGCCAGCTTGGTCAGAAGAAGCTCCATTGGACGATGAAGAATTTTTTAGCACAACCTCATCATCCTCCGGTATAGACTTTGTATGATCCTTTGCGTTGCTCTTTGCTTTCCGCTTCAGCATATTACGTTCCCTGGCACTTAGCCGCTTAGGTCGAAAAGTAGAATGTTTTGGATACCTAGGAACCATGGAGGCAACCAAGTGCTGAATATTCTGACCACTATTATACGAATAAAATCCATTGTTTTGGGCATTTGCACCCCAATAATTCTTTTGGGCAAGAAGATCCTCATCTTTGAAAACGTCATTGAAATCCATAAACTGCTCGCACACATCAAGACCTGCACTAGAATAAGAAAGAAGTATGAAACCAATCCAAAATAACACTGGAAATATGCGAAGTAGACATTATGGAAACAGCACACGAGATCCTATATGAGATCAGATAGCACTTTGCATCACATATATTAAGCAAAAGGGAACAAAGGAGCAACTAATGGTATTTTAACCCCTGCTCGCAATCTCAGCAAATCCAATAGATGTAAGCAGCGCAATATAATTGGTCAGAAAAATAGCTACTTGGTATTTAGTGATCACCAATATACGAATTCAAACTGATCGGCAGAATTCTAATGTAGGGCACTCAAGAAAATGCATTACAAAAATTGATATTACAATTAACTGACAAAAAGGCTAGTTATCCATCTTTAAATCTATAATCTCACAACAATCTATATTTTGTGAACACCGGCCAACAATAAGATGAAACATTAATTAAATCTTGGAAACAGATTGTGCTTTACCATACATAGTAAGAAAAATAACGTACCTAAACGCCGCCGAAGATTTTGCTTTTGGCGAGCTAAGCGGTCTGATGGATTCTTGCCATTATCGTTAGCAACATCGAATTCCTAGCAATCAAAACAGAGAGAACTCAAGTAGTCAGACCAAACTCTTTACTTCATTGATGTGATACGAAAGAAATCCAAAACATTTTAGTTGTGTTCATCAAATATTGAGGAGCAAGAATAATGGCACAAAAGATGCACCTGTCCACCCGATGACAACAAAGGAGACCCAAATTCCAGTACCCTGTTTATATCAAAGCTGTGACAAAAAGAACAGCATTACTAGTCTCTTCATTTTAAGAAATGGGAACAAGACAGAAAGAGGGAAGTGAACAAAACATTGGGAAACCAAATGCATCAAACCTTCCAAAAGCAAGCTCAGATGTTGCAGTAGTATCAGGGCGTGGCAATGCTGACGCAACATCACCAGTTTCATCAGATAACCCAGAAGCATGTTTTTCTGCTTCCACGGCTGCAAACAAGTCTTTGACTGACGTGTGCTTGACATTCTCTGCTATGGAACCGATCGCCTGAGCTGCAGCAACCCTCGTGTCCCAATTCTTACTACGAAGGTACTGAGACACCTAAAATTGGCACATGACAGCATAACGTTCAGCCACCATTACGTGCATAATGTATAGAGAATGAAAGCTGGCCGCTCTCCAGTAAACTATGCATAGCATATATGCTAGCATGTTGATATCATAACAGTATTGAGTCATAATTTAATCTGACTGAACATATGTGAGTACTTGGATTGCTCCATAAAAATACGAATCAACATTCGAACATGCATGCGTAGGTGAGGTCATATATATATATATAGCCAACAGAACTGCTATTTGACGGATCAACTTAGACATAACCGAAGATGTAACATATAACAGAGGAAACAATGTAGGATGAAATCATGTGGTATCAAAGAAAAACAAGAATGAAGTGATGCAGCTACAAAACCATGCATTCCTTCATACATCATGGCTTGACCAGCACAGCATGGAGCATACTAGGCGAGCAGTTGAAGGGTTCCTTCCAGGTTTGCATACCTTTTTCAACAGAGCATTTAGCTCCTGGGGATGTGTCCTTGCGATTTCTCCGATCTGGCGTGCGGCCGCGAACCTTGTCGCTTGTGTCGAACCAGCTAAGTCAGGTTAAAGGAAACTTTGCAGAAGAGATGATGATGGTGACGAGGCACTAAACATCATATAGGTTGGCAAGCAGTATGGTTATTATTATTTATTATGAAGCATGGCTAACTTGAAACTCCAATCCAACTGAGCTAGGTGAGGTTGAAGGAAACTTTGCAGAAGAGATGATGGTGATGAAAGGCACTGAACATCACACCACATCATGTTACATTACGTAGGTGGCTAAACTAAACAGTAGGGTTATTATTATTATTATTAAGCATGGCTAACTCGACACACTCCATTCCAACTGGTGTTGTTTTGTTTTGTGCAGAGAGAGAATGGGCACAAACAAACAAACAAACAAACAAACTAGAAGTGAATGAACACAGCAGGCAGTTGCATGGAGTAAATGAACCCAAAAAACAATAATAATAATAATAATAATAATAATAATAATAGTGTAGTATGCAAGTAGGAAGGAAGGGAAGGAGGGAAGGATACTGTCGAGCAATGTGAGGAGGCGGTGAAGGCGGGAGGAGCTCTGCGCGGCCATACTGGGGTGGCACTCATCCACTCGAATCCACACGGCGGCGGGCGGCGCTTCACTCCAAATCAATCAATCAATCAATCGCTCCGCCGCATGCCTGCTCAGCAAACAACAACACGGGACGGGTGAGGGCGAGCGCAGGTAACGGACATGCGCGCGCACGGGGCGGGCGCGGCTGACGGTTTCAAATTGGATTCGAAATCCGCGGAGGCGGCGCACGAGGCGCTGCGGGGCCTGTGCGCGCGAGGCGGATTGCGGCGGAGGGAGGGGAGCCCGTGCGCGCGCGCGGCGATCCAGTCTTATCCGTACGGGGGGAGAAGGCGCGCGGCAAAAGAGAAGAGACAAATCGAGAGCGAGAGAGAGGGGGGAGGGCGGGAGGCGTACCGGGGGTGGCGGAGTAGGGACGCCGGCGAGGTGGGAGGTGGAGCGCGGCGGCGACGGGGGAGGGAGAAGGGGATCGCGGGAGGAGGGAGGAAGAGCCCCCGCCGGGGAGGGGAGGGGAGGGAGGGGCGGTGTGGGGTCGGGGTGGCGAGCCCAATCCTCCCTCACGCGCGCGCCCGGGCTCGGTCGCTGCTTCCTTCCTTCCTGGTCGAGTCCAACCGACCGACTCCAGAGGGCTGGCTACCGGGTCGGGGTTGGGGGCATGGGGTGGGGGGTTCCAACTGCCGTGGCGAGGGTGTTATTTTATAGGCGACCTGCTTCCCTTCCCTTCCCTTCCACCACCTCGGGCCGGCCTTTGGACTTGGGCCCATCTTTCTTTCTTTCTCCTTTCCCTCGCTGGGCTCTCTCTTCTCCTCTCTCCCTATGTGGATGTGGGCTTTCTTCTTCTTCTTCTTCTTCTTCTTCTTCTTCGTGAACGACATGTTTTTTCTGTCTTATATCTGAAGTCAACCTATTTTTCTCTCCGTCACACCACGGCCTCTCTCCATATTTAACGTGTCCAAAACCTAGGGCACCTGACGTGAGGGAGCCCGGCCTCGACCTTGTCCAGGGCCCACCAGGCCCAACGAATATCATGAAACCCTAAGGACCCGAAAGATAGAGGGCGGCAGCAGATCTAATCTGACCTACCGCCTTATGTAACTATGGGTGTTATTTTATAGGCGAGTTGCTTCTTCCTTCCCTTCGTGATCACGCTTGCCTCGGCTGGGTTCGACTTGGGCCCCTCTTTCTCTCCTGTTTCCCTGCGACCCGGACTCCCTCTTCTCTTCTCTTCTCTTCTCTACATGGACTTTCTTCTTTTCTTTCTTTTCCTTTTTTAAGAAAGACCATCATGGCAAGCTTTATTGCTTATTAAACATCAATAGTCCGCAAGCTTGCTCATCAGACACTCAAGAGGCTCGTCGGTCCAACCAGAAGAAAACTTATTACAACAACTAAAAACCAGCTAGCACATGCGCCGCTTGATTTGCGGGATCGAAAACGATGTTTGAAACTGACAACCGAAGCAATTGCTTGCCCTCGGGGCGTGACAATCGTTCTGTTAGGACTAGAGGGAATCAATGGATCCGACCACATGTTGATATCATTTCTAACACCTACTCTCCAGATATATCCTCTTTTGAAAACCTCAACACCTTCAATGATGCTCTGCCAAGTAAATGAAGCCTCGTTCTTCAGAGTTGCTTTCAAAAGGCCTCCATTTAAGAAGTATTTTGCTTTAAGAACTCTTGCACATAATGATTCATGTGAGTTAATTAGTCTCCAACATTACTTAGATAGCATTGCAAGAGTAAATGAGTACAAATCTCTGAAACCTACACCTCCTTCACTCTTCGGGTAACATAATTTCCATCGGGACTACCGATGCATTTTTTTTGTTCTCTTCGTCGTCACCCCACCATAAGCTAGCAAAAAATATCTATGATTTCCTTGCAGATACCTTTTGGCAGACAAAAAACGGATGTAGCAAATACAGGGATAGTTTGAGCCACAACCTTAAGCAAAATCTCTTTACCACCAACAGATAATTGTTTCTTCATCCATCCTTGGATTCTTTGCTTAATTCTTTCAATAGAGTGTTTGAAACGGTCACTACGGTCAGCTCCTACCATAGCCGGAAAGGCCTATGTACTTATTAGAGAGTGCCTTAGTATCAATATGTAATTGTTGGCATACTTCACTTCCTGTAATTGCACTAGTATTTAGGCTAAAAAAACATTTGACTTCATCAAACTTACCAGCTACCCCAAATTCTGGCCAGGTATCTAACACTTGCTGTAAGCAAGTTGCATTTAACACATGCGCGGTCATGAGAATCAAAGATGTTGGAAATATGCCCTAGAGGCAATAATAAATTGGTTATTATTATATTTCCTTGTTCATGATAATCATTTATTATCCATGCTAGATATGTATTGATAGGAAACTCAGATACATGTGTGGATACATAGACAACACCATGTCCCTAGTAAGCCTCTAGTTGACTAGCTCGTTGATCAATAGATGGTTACGGTTTCCTGACCATGGACATTGGATGTCATTGATAACGGGATCACATCATTAGGAGAATGATGTGATGGACAAGACCCAATCCTAAGCCTAGCACAAAGATCGTGTAGTTCGTATGCTAAAGCTTTTCTAATGTCAAGTATCATTTCCTTAGACCATGAGATTGTGCAACTCCCGGATACCGTAGGAGTGCTTTGGGTGTGCCAAACGTCACAACGTAACTGGGTGGCTATAAAGGTACACTACAGGTATCTCCGAAAGTGTCTGTTGGGTTGGCACGAATCGAGACTGGGATTTGTCACTCCGTGTAACGGAGAGGTATCTCTGGGCCCACTCGGTAGGACATCATCATAATGTGCACAATGTGATCAAGGAGTTGATCACAGGATGATGTGTTACGGAACAAGTAAAGAGACTTGCCGGTAACGAGATTGAACAAGGTATCGGGATACCGACGATCGAATCTCGGGCAAGTATCGTACCGATAGACAAAGGGAATTGTATACGGGATTGATTAAGTCCTTGACATCGTGGTTCATCCGATGAGATCATCGTGGAGCATGTGGGAGCCAGCATGGGTATCCAGATCCCGTTGTTGGTTATTGACCGGAGAGTTGTCTCGGCCATGTTTGCATGACTCCCGAACCCGTAGGGTCTACACACTTAAGGTTCGATGACGCTAGGGTTATAGGGAAAGTATGTACGCGGTTACCGAATGTTGTTCGGAGTCCCGGATGAGATCCCGGACGTCACGAGGAGTTCCGAAATGGTCCGGAGGTAAATATTGATATATAGGAAGTATCGTTTTGGCCACCGGAAGTGTTCCGGGCATCACCGGTAGTGTACCGGGACCACCGGAGGGGTCCGGGGGTCCACCAGGTGGGGCCACCAGCCCCGGAGGCCTACATGGGCCAATAGTGGGAAGGGACCAGCCCCTAGGTGGGCTAGGGCGCCTCCCACCAAGGCCCAAGGCGCCTCCAATAGGGGAAGGGGGCAAACCCTAGGGCAGATGGGCCCTAAGGCCCACCCTAGGTGCGCCTCCCCCTCTCCCCCTTGTGGCCGCCACCCTAGATGGGATCTAGGGCTGCCGCACCCCTTGGGGTGGGAACCCTAGGTGGGGGCGCAGCCCTCCCTCTCCCCCTATATATAGTGGAGGCAAAGGGGTAGCCCAACACACGATTCAATCTCCCTGTTGGCGCAGCCCTACCCCTCTTCCTCCTCGTCTCTCGTAGTGCTTGGCGAAGCCCTGCTGGAGTCCCGCGCTCCTCCACCACCAACACGCCGTCGTGCTGCTGCTGGATGGAGTCTTCCCCAACCTCTCCTTCTCCCCTTGCTGGATCAAGGCGTAGGAGACGTCACCGGGCTGTACGTGTGTTGAACACGGAGGTGCCGTCCGTTCGGCACTAGGATCATCGGTGATTTGGATCACGACGAGTACGACTCCATCAACCCCGTTCACTTGAACGCTTCCGCTTAGCGATCTACAAGGGTATGTAGATGCACTCTCATTCCCCTCGTTGCTAGATTACTCCATAGATTGATCTTGGTGATGCGTAGAAAATTTTTAATTTCTGCTACATTCCCCAACAGTGGCATCATGAGCTAGGTCTATGCGTAGTTACTATGCACGAGTAGAACACAAAGTAATTGTGGGCGTCGATATTTTCAATTATTTTGCCGTTACTAGTCTTATCTTGATTCGGCGGCATCGTGGGATGAAGCGGCCCGGACCAACCTTACACGTACGCTTACGTGAGACCGGTTCCACCGACTGACATGCACTAGTTGCATAAGGTGGCTGGCGGGTGTCTGTCTCTCCCACTTTAGTCGGATCGGATTCGATGAACAGGGTCCTTATAAAGGGTAAATAGAAATTGGCAATTCACGTTGTGGTTTTGGCGTAGGTAAGAAACGTTCTTGCTAGAAACCTATAGCAGCCACGTAAAAACTTGCAACAACAATTAGAGGACGTCTAACTTATTTTTGCAGCAAGTGTTTTGTGATGTGATATGGCCAAAGGATGTGATGAATGATATATGTGATGTATGAGATGATCATGTTCTTGTAATAGGAATCACGACTTGCATGTCGATGAGTATGACAACCGGCAAGAGCCATAGGAGTTGTCTTAATTTATTTATGACATGCGTGTCAATATAAACTGAAGGAAATATGCCCTAAAGGCAATAATAAAGTTATTATTTATTTCCTTATATCATGATAAATGTTTATTATTCATGCTAGAATTTTATTAACCAGAAACATAATACATGTGTGAATACATAGACAAACAGAGTGTCACTAGTATGCCTCTACTTGACTAGCTCGTTAATCAAAGATGGTTATGTTTCCTAACCATGGACAAAGAGTTGTTATTTGATTAACGGGATCACATCATTAGGTGAATGATCTGATTGACATGACCCATTCCATTAGCTTAGCACCCGATCGTTTAGTATGTTGCTATTGCTTTCTTCATGACTTATACATGTTCCTATGACTATGAGATTATGCAACTCCCGTTTGCCGGAGGAACACTTTGTGTGCTACCAAACGTCACAACGTAAATGGGTGATTATAAAGGTGCTCTACAGGTGTCTCCAAAGGTACATGTTGGGTTGGCGTATTTCGAGATTAGGATTTGTCACTCCGATTGTCGGAGAGGTATCTCTGGGCCCTCTCGGTAATGCACATCAACTTAAGCCTTGCAAGCATTGCAACTAATGAGTTAGTTGGAGATGATGTATTACAAACGAGTAAAGAGACTTGCCGGTAACGAGATTGAACTAGGTATTGAGATACCGACGATCGAATCTCGGGCAAGTAACATACCGATGACAAAGGGAACAACGTATGTTGTTATGCGGTCTGACCGATAAAGATCTTCGTAGAATATGTAGGAGCCAATATGAGGCATCCAGGTTCCGCTATTGGTTATTGACCGGAGACGTGTCTCGGTCATGTCTACATTGTTCTCGAATCCGTAGGGTCCGCACGCTTAAGGTTACGATGACAGTTATATTATGAGTTTATGCATTTTGATGTACCGAAGTTGTTCGGAGTCCCGGATGTGATCACGGACATGACGAGGAGTCTCGAAATGGTCGAGACATAAAGATTGATATATTGGAAGCCTATGTTTGGATATCGGAAGTGTTCCGGGTGAAATCGGGATTTTACCGGAGTACCGGGAGGTTACCGAAACCCCCCGGGAGCTATATGGGCCATGATGGGCCTTAGTGGAAAAGAGAAGAGGCAGCCCTTCATGGGCCGCGCGCCCCTCCCCTCCCTTGGTCCGAATAGGACAAGGAGAGGGGGCCGGCCCCTCTCTCTCTTTCCCCCTCCGCGAATCCTATTCCAACTAGGATTGGGGGGGGAATCCTACTCCCAGAGGGAGTAGGACTCTCTGGCGCGCCTCTCCTAGGCCGGCCGCACCCCCCGTCCTTTATATACGGAGGCAGGGGCACCCCAGAGACACACAAGTTGATCCACGTGATCATATCTTAGCCGTGTGCGGCGCCCCCTGCCACCATAGTCCTCGATAATATTGTAGCGGTGCTTAGGCAAGCCTGCGAAGTGTTGGGGAACGTAGCAGAAATTCAAAATTTTCCTATGTGTCACCAAGATCTATCTATGGAGAACAGCAACGAGGGGAAGGAGAGTGCATCTACATACCCTTGTAGATCGCTAAGCGGAAGCGTTCAAGAGAACGGGGTTGATAGGAGTCGTACTCGTCGTGATCCAAATCACCGGAGATCCTAGTGCCGAACGGACGGCACCTCCGCGTTCAACACACGTACAGCCCGACGATGTCTCCCACGCCTTGATCCAGCAAGGAGAGAGGGAGAGGTTGAGGAAGACTCCATCCAGCAGCAGCACAACGGCGTGGTGGTGGTGGAGGAGCGTGGCAATCCTGCAGGGCTTCGCCAAGCACCACGGGAGAGGAGAAGTACTTGGGAGAAGGGGAGGGCTGCACCAGAACATTGGTATGGCTGCCCTCCCACCCCCACATATATATAGGGGCAAGGGAGAGGGGGGCGCAGCCTTGGCCCTTCCTCCAAGGAAGGGTGCGGCCAGGGAGGAGTCCCTCCTCCCCAAGGCACCTAGGAGGTGCCTTCCCCCTTTAGGACTCTTCCTTTCCTTATCTCTTGGCGCATGGGCCTCTTGGGGCTGGTGCCCTTGGCCCATATAGGCCAAGGCGCACACCCCTACAGCCCATGTGGCCCCCCGGGCAGGTGGCCCCCCGTGGTCCCGGTACAATACCGGTGACCCCAAACTTGTCCGGTGACCAAAACAGGACTTCCCTATATAATCTTTACCTCCGGACCATTCCGGAACTCCTCGTGACGTCCGGGATCTCATCCGGGACTCCGAACAACATTCGGTAACCACATACAAACTTCCTTTATAACCCTAGCGTCATCGAACCTTAAGTGTGTAGACCCTACGGGTTCGGGAGACATGCAGACATGACCGAGACGTTCTCCGGTCAATAACCAACAGCGGGATCTGGATACCCATGTTGGCTCCCACATGTTCCACGATGATCTCATCGGATGAACCACGATGTCAAGGACTTAATCAATCCCGTATACAATTCCCTTTGTCTATCGGTACGATACTTGCCCGAGATTCGATCGTCGGTATCCCGATACCTTGTTCAATCTCGTTACCGGCAAGTCTCTTTACTCGTTCCGTAACACATCATCCCGTGATCAACTCCTTGGTCACATTGTGCACATTATGATGATGTCCTACCGAGTGGGCCCAGAGATACCTCTCCGTTTACACGGAGTGACAAATCCCAGTCTCGATTCGTGCCAACCCAACAGACACTTTCGGAGATACCTGTAGTGTACCTTTATAGCCACCCAGTTACGTTGTGACGTTTGGCACACCCAAAGCACTCCTACGGTATCCGGGAGTTGCACAATCTCATGGTCTAAGGAAATGATACTTGACATTAGAAAAGCTTTAGCATACGAACTACATGATCTTCTGCTAGGCTTAGGATTGGGTCTTTGTCCATCACATCATTCTCCTAATGATGTGATCCCGTTATCAACGACATCCAATGTCCATGGTCAGGAAACCGTAACCATCTATTGATCAACGAGCTAGTCAACTAGAGGCTACTGTTGGAAATATGCCCTAAGAATAATAAAACATTGATTATTATATTTCCTTGTTCATGATAATTGTCTTTATTCATGCTATAATTATTATCCGGAAATCGTAATACATGTGTGAATACATAGACCATAATGTGTCCCTAGTAGAGCCTCTAGTTGACTAGCTCGTTGATCAACAGATAGTCATGGTTTCCTGGCTATGGACATGGATGTCATTGATAACGGGATCACATCATTAGGAGAATGATGTGATGGACAAGACCCAATCCTAAGCATAGCACAAGATCGTGTAGTTCGTTTGCTAGAGCTTTTCCAATGTCAAGTATCTTTTCCTTTACCATGAGATCGTGTAACTCCCGGATACCGTAGGAGTGCTTTGGGTGTGCCAAACGTCACAACGTAACTGGGTGACTATAAAGGTGCATACAGGTATCTCCGAAAGTGTCTGTTGGGTTGACACGGATCGAGACTGGGATTTGTCACTCCGTATAACGGAGAGGTATCACTGGGCCCACTCGGTAATGCATCATCATAATGAGCTCATGACCAAGTGGTTGATCACGGGATCATGCATTACGGTACGAGTAAAGTGACTTGCCGGTAACGAGATTGAACAAGGTATTGGATACCGACGATCGAATCTCGGGCAAGTACAACCGATTGACAAAGGGAATTGTATACGGGATTGATTAATCCTTGACATCGTGGTCATCCGATGAGATCATCGTGGAACATGTGGGAGCCAACATGGGTATCCAGATCCCGCTGTTGGTTATTGACCGGAGAGTCGTCTCGGTCATGTCTACATATCTCCCGAACCCGTAGGGTCTACACACTTAAGGTTCGGTGACGCTAGGGTTGCAGGGATATGTATATGCAGTAACCCGAATGTTGTTCGGAGTCCCGGATGAGATCCCGGACGTCACGAGGAGTTCCGGAATGGTCTGGAGGTAAAGATTTATATATGGGAAGTCCTGTTTCGGGCATCGGGACAAGTTTTGGGGTTATCGGTATTGTACCGGGACCACTGGAAGGGTCCCGGGGGTCCACCGGGTGGGGCCACCTGTCCCGGGGGGCCACATGGGCTGTAGGGGGTGTGCCTTGGCCTACATGGGCCAAGGGCACCAGCCCCAAAGAGGCCCATGCGCCTAGGGTTACAAGGGGAAAGAGTCCTAGGAGGGGAAGGCACCTCCTAGGTGCCTTGGGGGGGGAGGGAAACCTCCCCTTGGCCGCCGCACCTAGGAGATTGGATCTCCTAGGCTGGCGCACCCCCCCCCCTTGGCCCTCCTATATATAGTTGGGGAGAGGAGGGACTTCATACCTCAGCCTTTGGTTGCCTCCTTCTCCCTCTCCAACACCTCCTCCTCCTCCATAGCGCTTGGCGAAGCCCTGACGGAGTACTGCAGCTCCATCATCACCACGCCGTCGTGCTGCTGCTGGTGCCATCTCCCTCAACCTCTCCTCTCCCCTTGCTGGATCAAGAAGGAGGAGACGTGGCTGTTCCGAACGTGTGTTGAACGCGGAGGCATCGTCCGTTCGGTGCTAAGATCTTCGGTGATTTGGATCACGTCGTGTTCGACTACCTCATCCCCGTTATTTGAACGCTTCCGCTCGCGATCTACAAGGTACGTAGATGCATCTAATCACTCGTTGCTAGATGAACTCCTAGATGGATCTTGGTGAAACCGTAGGAAAATTTTTGTTTTCTGCAACGTTCCCCAATAGTGGCATCATAAGCTAGGTCTATGCGTAGTTCTCTTGCACGAGTAGAACACAATTTGTTGTGGGCGTTGATGTTGTCAACTTTCTTGCCGCTACTAGTCTTATCTTGCTTCAACGGTATTGTGGGATGAAGCGGCCCGGACCAACCTTACACGTATGCTTACGTGAGACCGGTTCCACCAACTAACATGCACAAGTTGCATAAGGTGGCTGACGGGTGTCTGTCTCTCCTACTTTAGTTGGAGCAGATTCGATGAACAGGGTCCTTATGAAGGGTAAATAGAAGTTGACAAATCACGTTGTGGCTTTCACGTAGGTAAGAAAACGTTCTTGTTAGAACCCTACTTCAGCCACGTAAAACCTGCAACAACAATTAGAGGACGTCTAACTTGTTTTTGCAGCAAGTGCTTTGTGATATGATATGGCCAAAGTTGTGATGAATGATGAATGATCTATATGTGATGTATGAGATGTTCATGCTATTGTAATAGGAATCACAACTTACATGTCGATGAGTATGACGGTGCAAGGATGATCATGGAGCCCCAAGATGGAGATCAAAGGAGCTATGTGATATTGGCCATATCATGTCACTATTATTATTTAATTGCATGTGATGTTTATCATGTTTTGCATCTTGTTTGCTTAGAACGACGGTAGTAAATAAGATGATCCCTCATAATAATTTCAAGAAAGTGTTCCCCCTAACTGTGCACCGTTGCTACAGTTCGTCGTTTCGAAGCACCACGTGATGATCGGGTGTGATAGATCCTTACGTTCACATACAACGGGTGTAAGACAGATTTACACACGCAATACACTTAGGTTGACTTGACGAGCCTAGCATGTGCATAGACATGGCCTCGGAACACAGAAGACCGAAAGGTCGAGCATGAGTCGTATAGAAGATACGATCAACATGAAGATGTTTACCGACGTTGACTAGTCCGTCTCACGTGATGATCAGACACGGCCTAGCCAACTCGGATCATGTTATACTTAGATGACTAGAAGAGGGATGTCTATCTAAGTGGGAGTTCATTATAATTTGATTAGATGAACTTAATTATCATGAACTTAGTCTAAAATATTTACAATATGTCTTGTAGTTCAAATGGCCAACGTAGTCCTCAACTTCAACGCGTTCCTAGAGAAAACCAAGCTGAAAGACGATGGCAGCAACTACACGGACTGGGTCCGGAACCTGAGGATCATCCTCATAGCTGCCAAGAAAGATTATGTCCTACAAGCACCGCTAGGTGATCCACCCGTCCCACAGAACCAAGACGTTATGAACGCTTGGCAGACACGTGCCGATGACTACTCCCACATTCAGTGCGGCATGCTTTACAACCTAGAGCCGGGGCTCCAAAAGCGTTTTGAGAGACATGGAGCATATGAGATGTTCGAAGAGCTGAAAATGGTTTTCCAAGCTCATGCCCGGGTCGAGAGATATGAAGTCTCCGACAAATTCTTCAGCTGTAAGATGGAGGAAAATAGTTCTGTCAGTGAGCACATACTCACTATGTCTGGGTTACATAACCGCTTGACTCAGCTGGGAGTTAATCTCCCGGATGATGCGGTCATTGACAGAATCCTCCAGTCGCTTCCACCAAGCTACAAGAGCTTTGTGATGAACTTCAATATGCAGGGGATGGAAAAGACCATTCCTGAAGTATTTGCAATGCTGAAATCAGCAGAGGTAGAAGTCAAGAAGGAACATCAAGTGTTGATGGTCAATAAAACCACTAAGTTCAAGAAGGGCAAGGGTAAAAAGAACTTTGAGAAGGACGGCAAGGAAGTTGTCGCGCCCGGCAAGCAAGCTGCTGGGAAGAAGAAGTCAAAGTATGGACCCAAGCCTGAGACGGAGTGCTTTTATTGCAAAGGGAAGGGTCACTGGAAGCGGAACTGCCCCAAATACTTAGGGACAAGAAGGCCGGCAAAACAAAAGGTATATGTGATATACATGTAATTGATGTGTACCTTACCAGTACTCGTAGTAACTCCTGGGTATTTGATACCGGTGCCGTTGCTCATATTTGTAACTCACAACAGGAGCTGCAGAATAAACAGAGACTGGCGAAGGACGAGGTGACGATGCGCGTCGGGAATGGTTCCAAGGTCGATGTGATCGCCGTCGGCACGCTACCTCTACATTTACCTACGGGATTAGTTATAAACCTCAATAATTGTTATTTAGTGCCAAGTTTGAGCATGAACATTGTATCAGGATCTCGTTTAATATGAGATGGCTACTCATTTAAATCTGAGAATAATGGTTGTTCTATTTATATGAGAGATATGTTTTATGGTCATGCTTCGATGGTCAATGGTTTATTCTTAATGAATCTCGAACGTAATATTACACATATTCATAGTGTGAATACCAAAAGATGTAAAGTTGATAACGATAGTCCCACATACTTGTGGCACTGCCGCCTTGGTCACATAGGTGTCAAACGCATGAAGAAGCTCCATGCAGATGGACTTTTAGAGTCTCTTGATTATGAATCATTTGACACGTGCGAACCATGCCTCATGGGTAAAATGACCAAGACTCCATTCTCAGGAACAATGGAGCGAGCAACCAACTTATTGGAAATCATACATACTGATGTGTGCGGTCCAATGAGTGTTGAGGCTCGCGGTGGCTATCGTTATGTTCTCACCCTCACTGATGACTTAAGTAGATATGGGTATGTCTACTTAATGAAACACAAGTCTGAAACCTTTGAAAAGTTCAAGGAATTTCAGAGTGAAGTTGAGAATCAACGTGACAGGAAAATCAAGTTTCTACGATCAGATCGTGGAGGAGAATACTTGAGTCACGAATTTGGCACACACTTAAGAAAATGTGGAATAGTTTCACAACTCACGCCGCCTGGACCACCTCAGCGTAATGGTGTGTCCGAACGTCGTAATCGCACTCTATTAGATATGGTGCGATCTATGATGTCTCTTGCCGATTTACCACTATCTTTTTGGGGCTATGCTTTAGAGACTGCCGCATTCACTTTAAATAGGGCACCGTCGAAATCCGTTGAGACGACACCGTTTGAATTATGGTTTGGGAAGAAACCTAAGTTGTCGTTTCTAAAAGTTTGGGGATGCGATGCTTATGTCAGGAAACTTCAACCTGAAAAGCTCGAACCCAAATCGGAAAAATGCGTCTTCATAGGATACCCTAAAGAAACCATTGGGTATATCTTCTACCTCAGATCCGAAGGCAAGATCTTTGTTGCCAAGAATGGATCTTTTCTAGAGAAAGAGTTTCTCTCGAAAGAAGTAAGTGGGAGGAAAGTAGAACTTGATGAAGTATTGCCTCTTGAACCGGAAAATGGCGCAACTCAAGAAAATGTTCCTGAGGCGCCTGCACCGACTAGAGAGGAAGTTATTGATGATGATCAAGATACTTCTGATCAAGCTCCTACTGAAATTCGAAGGTCCACAAGGACACGTTCCGCACCAGAGTGGTACGGCAACCCTGTCTTGGAAATCATGTTGTTAGACAACGGTGAACCTTCGAACTATGAAGAAGCGATGGCAGGCCCGGATTCCGAAAAATGGCTAGAAGCCATGAAATCCGAGATAGGATCCATGTATGAAAACGAAGTATGGACTTTGACTGACTTGCCCGTTGAACGGCGAGCCATAGAAAATAAATGGATCTTCAAGAAGAAGACAGACGCGGATGGTAATGTGACCATCTATAAAGCTCGGCTTGTCGCTAAGGGTTATCGACAAGTTCAAGGAATTGACTACGATGAGACTTTCTCACCGGTAGCGAAGCTAAAGTCCGTCCGAATCATATTAGCAATTGCCGCATTCTACGATTATGAGATATGGCAAATGGACGTCAAAAAGGCATTCCTTAATGGTTTCCTTAAGGAAGAGTTGTATATGATGCAGCCAGAAGGTTTTGTCGATCCTAAGAATGCTGACAAGGTGTGCAAGCACCAACGCTCGATTTATGGGCTGGTGCAAGCATCTCGGAGTTGGAACATTCGCTTTGATGAGATGATCAAAGCGTTTGGGTTTACGCAGACTTATGGAGAAGCCTGCGTTTACAAGAAAGTGAGTGGGAGCTCTGTAGCATTTCTCATACTATATGTAGATGACATACTTTTGATGGGAAGTGATATAGAACTCTTGGACAGCATCAAGGCCTACTTGAATAAAAGTTTTTCAATGAAGGACCTTGGAGAAGCTGCTTATATATTAGGCATCAAGATCTATAGAGATAGATCAAGACGCCTCATAGGTCTTTCACAAAGCACATACCTTGATAAGATTTTGAAGAAGTTCAAAATGGATCAGTCCAAGAAGGGGTTCTTGCCTGTGTTACAAGGTATGAAATTGAGCTCAGCTCAATGTCCGACCACGGCAGAAGATATAGAAGAGATGAGCGTCATCCCCTATGCATCAGCCATAGGTTCTATTATGTATGCCATGCTGTGTACCAGACCTGATGTAAACCTTGCCGTAAGTTTGGTAGGAAGGTACCAAAGTAATCCCGGCAAGGAACACTGGACAGCGGTCAAGAATATCCTGAAGTACCTGAAAAGGACAAAGGACATGTTTCTCGTTTATGGAGGTGACGAAGAGCTCGTCGTAAAGGGTTACGTCGACGCTAGCTTCGACACAGATCTGGATGACTCTAAGTCACAAACCGGATACGTGTATATGTTGAATGGTGGAGCAGTGAGCTGGTGCAGCTGCAAGCAGAGCGTCGTGGCGGGATCTACATGTGAAGCGGAGTACATGGCAGCCTCGGAGGCAGCACATGAAGCAATATGGGTGAAGGAGTTCATCACCGACCTAGGAGTCATACCCAATGCGTCGGGGCCAATCAAACTCTTTTGTGACAACACTGGAGCTATTGCACTTGCCACGGAGCCCAGGTTTCACAAGAAGACAAGGCACATCAAGCGTCGCTTCAACTCCATTCGTGAAAATGTTCAAGATGGAGACATAGAGATTTGTAAAGTACATACGGACCTGAATGTAGCAGATCCGTGACTAAACCTCTCCCTAGGGCAAAACATGATCAACACCAGAATTCCATGGGTGTTCGATTCATCACAATGTAACTAGATTATTGACTCTAGTGCAAGTGCTCTAGTGCAAGTGGGAGACTGTTGGAAATATGCCCTAGAGGCAATAATAAAATTATTATTATATTTCCTTGTTCATGATAATTGTCTATTGTTCATGCTATAATTGTGTTATCCGTAATACATGTGTGAATACATAGACCACAATGTCCCTAGTAGCCTCTAGTTGACTAGCTCGTTGATCAACAGATAGTCATGGTTTCCTGACTATGGACATTGGATGTCATTGATAACGAGGATCACATCATTAGGAGGAATGATGTGATGGACAAGACCCAATCCTAAACATAGCACAAGATCATATAGTTCGTTTGCTAGAGTTTTTCCAATGTCAAGTATCTTTTCCTTAGACCATGAGATCGTGTAACTCCTGGATACCGTAGGAGTGCTTTGGGTGTACCAAACGTCACAACGTAACTGGGTGACTATAAAGGTATACTACGGGTATCTCCGAAAGTGTCTGTTGGGTTGACACGGATCAAGACTGGGATTTGTCACTCCATATGACGGAGAGGTATCTCTGGGCCCACTCGGTAATGCATCATCATAATGAGATCAAAGTGACCAAGTGTCTGGTCACGGGATCATGCATTACGGTACGAGTAAAGTGACTTGCCGGTAACGAGATTGAACGAGGTATTGGGATACCGACGATCGAATCTCGGGCAAGTAACGTACCGATTGACAAAGGGAATTGTATACGGGGTTGCTTGAATCCTCGACATCGTGGTTCATCCGATGAGATCATCGAGGATCATGTGGGAGCCAACATGGGTATCCAGATCCCGCTGTTGGTTATTGACCGGAGAGTCATCTCGGTCATGTCTACATGTCTCCCGAACCCGTAGGGTCTACACACTTAAGGTTCGGTGATGCTAGGGTTGTAGAGATATGAGTATGCAGTAACCCGAAAGTTTTTTCAGAGTCCCAGATTCGATCTCGGACGTCACGAGGAGTTCCGGAATGGTCCGGAGGTGAAGAATTATATATAGGAAGTGCAGTTTCGGCCATCGGGAGAGTTTCGGGGGTCAACGGTATTGTACCGGGACCATCGGAAGGGTCCCGGGGGTCCACCGGGTGGGGCCACCCATCCCGGAGGGCCCCATGGGCTGAAGTGGGGAGGGAACCAGCCCATAGTGGGCTGGTGCGCCCCCCTTGGGCCCCCATGCGCCTAGGGTTGGGAACCCTAGGGGAGGGGGCGCCTCCACTTGCCTTGGGGGGCACTCCACCCCCTTGGCCGCCGCCCCCCTAGGAGATCCCATCTCTTAGGGCCGGCGCACCCCCCTAGGGGGCCTATATAAAAGGGGGGAGGGCAGCCGCACCCTGAAGTCTTGGCGCCTCCCTCTCCCCTGCTACACCTCTCCCTCTCGCAGAAGCTCGGCGAAGCCCTGCTGCGGTGACTGCTGCATCCACCACCACGCCGTCGTGCTGCTGGATCTTCATCAACCTCTCCTTCCCCCTTGCTGGATCAAGAAGGAGGAGACGTCACGCTGACCGTACGTGTGTTGAACACGGAGGTGCCGTCCGTTCGGCGCTAGGATCTCCGGTGATTTGGATCACGACGAGTACGACTCCCTCATCCCCGTTCTTTGAACGCTTCCGCTCGCGATCTACAAAGGTATGTAGATGCATCCGATCACTCGTTGCTAGATGAACTCATAGATGGATCTTGGTGAAAACGTAGGAAAAAATTTTGTTTTCTGCAACGTTCCCCAACATACTTGACACTTAGATCCCTTGACAGTGGTGAAACTAGGGATTAAGTTCAACTTCGCTAGTCGCGACATGCAACCAAAGTTAATATGACAAAGACATGAATGCCATACATTTGATTCACTATTGTTGCAAACATGATTAACAAATTTATTGCAAACGTCTGATAAGGATAAACGAAACAGGCCTCTTGACTCATAGCCTTTACCAACAAAGGTTCCATACTTGGATATTACAAATTTATTTGACTCAAAGACAAGCTTGTAGCCATCTCTACACAGAAGAGATCCGCTAACAAGATTTTTATTGACGGAGGGGACATAATGCACGTTCTTCAGCCATACAATCTTCCCCGAAGTAAACTTCAGATCGACTATGCCAACACCACGAACAGAAGCACTTGAACCGTTGCCCATCAGCACAGTTGAAGTCCCTACGGTCTGATAAGACGAAAATATGGAAATATCACCGCATACATGCACATTAGCACCCATGTCAATCAACCAATCAGGAGAATGACAAACTGAAAGAATAGTGGGAAATATACCATACCCAGCATCCTTCATGTCAATGTCTCCAATGACAACATTAGCGGTCTTGCCGCCTTTCCCAGGATGACGCTTGTCATAACGATTAGGGCAACTAGGAGCCCAATGATCAGGATCTCCACACACATGACAAACACCTTTCTTCTTGTCATTCTTCTTCTTGAAGTTCTTGTGCTGGACAGCCTTGTTCTTCCCATCAAACTTTGCTTTACCATCAAACTTGCCCTTGTTCTTGAACTTGTGGGGTTGGAAGTTCTGCTTCTGTACCACATTGGCACTAGATCCTCCCTCAATACCTCAAGCACGTGTGTCCTTTGCTCTCGCCTTTTCTTCCACATCAAGAGTGCTAATGAGATCCGGAATGGAAAACTCCTGCCTCTTATGCTTCAGTAAGGTAGCAAAGTTCCTCCACGAAGGAGGAAGCTTAGTGATGGTACCTCCGGCAACAAACTTGTCCAGTAGCATACAATTGAAGTGCTCAAGTTCTCTAGCAAATGACTGTATCTCATGAGCTTGCTCAACCATGGAGCGCTCTTCAGTCATCCTGTAATCATAGAATTGCTCCATGATGTACGGCTCAGTGCCTGCATCCGAGACCCCAAACTTGGCCTCGAGTGCGTCCCACATATCTTTTCCATTATCAATTGATGCAAGCATCAACTATGTTCTCACCAAGAACACTCAAGAGAGCAGCCTTAAACAGAGTATCCATTTTTTCTGAAAAGCTTGTTCTTGTTGGCATCGAGCTCCCCTTCAGGCTTGCCAAGCGTGGCATCATAGCAACTCATGGTTTGAAACCATAAGACTGCTCTCACGCTGATACGACCACACATAATGTTGTACCGCATCAAATCACAGATATACATGAGCCTAAAATATTTCAATTTAGTGAAGGTAACAAGGAGGTTATATTTCGATAATAAACATGATGTGTTTTTAGGGTAGACACCCGTATCGAGTTTTGGGGGAAGCTGTCTAAAAATCCCTAAGTTTTGGAGGAAGCTTTAGAAAACCTCTTTGTTGCGATTTCTCTTCGTGGAAATTGTTTTGCGCGTGAGTGCCGTCGTCAAGATTGGTTTTCTCGTGCTGGACCGTAAGGTTCAATCCCTCTATTTCGCGTACATCGCGTGCGCGGGCGAGAGGTTACTACTGCTGAAGGTGGAGTGTCGTGAAAGGTCGGACCGCAACAACGGATCGGATCTCGCCACGAGGTCCGGTCTACATCAGGTGGTATCAGAGCAAGGTTGTTCACAACACTATGGAGAAGATGACGAGCGCATTATCATTCAGTAAGTTAAGCTATGGATTTCAGTTGGAGGAGGAAGGCCGTTGGGCCGGGCTATTTCACACCCGTGTGGTGGTGAGAGAGAGATCATGTGCTATGACGGTCGATCACATGAATTTGATCAACGCCGCAAGCATTGAGATGGTGGAGAAACTGAATCTACCAATGACACCACGTCCACAACCATACTGTTTCCGTTGGGGTCATGAAGAGCTCACTGTCACGCAACAAACAAAGGTACCATTTTTGTTGGAAAATTATTTTTGCGAGGTTTTGTGCGACGTGATTCCGGCACCGATGATTTCATGTCACTTGTTATTGGGAGAGCCGTGGTACAAAGAGCATGATGTCGCGTACGATTGCAAAACACACAGATATACCGTCAAGAGGGGTAAGAAGTGCAGCCTCGTGCCAATGGGTGAGGAGCGTTTTATTTCTTGGAGGAAAGAACATCTTGAGAGGATAAAAGAGCAGGAAGAAGAAGAAAAGATAAAGGCCCAAGTTGCTGAAATTTCTGTGGTTGTTATTCAATCGAGTGAAGAAAATATTGCTCAAGAGGTCAACCCAAATCCGAGGACGGTTTTGATGCAAGGAGGAGAGGATGATACGACCACACATAATGTTGTACCGCATCAAATCACAGATATACATGAGCCTAAAATATTTCAATTTAGTGAAGGTAACAAGGAGGTTATATTTCGATAATAAACACGATGTGTTTTTAGGGTAGACACCCGTATCGAGTTTTGGGGGAAGCTGTCTAAAAATCCCTAAGTTTTGGAGGAAGCTTTAGAAAACCTCTTTGTTGCGATTTCTCTTCATGGAAATTGTTTTGCGCGTGAGTGCCGTCGTCGAGATTGGTTTTCTCGTGCTGGACCGTAAGGTTCAATCCCTCTATTTCGCGTACATCGCGTGCGCGGGCGAGAGGTTACTACTGCTGAAGGTGGAGTGTCGTGAAAGGTCGGGCCGCAACAACGGATCGGATCTCGCCACGAGGTCCGGTCTACATCACACACGCCACCTCTTATAGTGGATACCCTCAAACATAGGAGGTCTCATGGAAGCAGCAAAACCACTTGGGGTAAATTGCCTATAATAAGGTTTTTGGATTGTTGGAAATATGAGCAATTTACCAAATGATTTTATTAATAAAAATATTAGATAAAGCATGACTAATATAACATGGATAAAAGTAGTCATGCGATCTGACAGAGAGAAGGTAAGGTCGGTGTCGTCGCCAGCCATGTCGTCAAGAAGGTCGTCAACGTCAGGGAAGAAGTTGTCGTCGGGAAGGAGGAGCGCGCGTGGATGTCCCTCTTGTTCTCATGCTCATACTAGTGGGGAAAGAACCTCCCTTATAAAGAGGTCCAACTCCCTCTAAACTAGCAATGTGGGACTAAACTTTAGTTCCACCTCTTGCCTTGCACGAATGGGCTGCATAGGCCTTTAGGATTTTTTAAAAATTTCTGAAACTATTATTGGGCTAAGCCCAAAGTAGACAAAATTCCAGCAATATATAGCTCTCCAATCTATCTGGCCCTCCATTCGCCAAAAGTGTTCCATAGAGAAACTGATAACCAGTTGTCAGTCCCGTATACCCCTCATTTTTACAACTGGTTTTAACATTGTGAATTAATTACTTCCTCGTCCCATAATATAAGAGCGTTTTTGACACTGTACAACGGAAGGGAGTAACACAAGACACATGAGCGTGACCATCCGAAGGCTCCAGTTGAGGAAGGCCCGTGTAGATCTTCCAGCCCGCCCCGAACTGAATGAGCCACCCGTTGACGAGGAGGGTGGTGGCCTTGGGGACAATTCAACTCGTAGTCGTTAGTAGCCACCCAGAGAAAGGAGAGTGGTGTTGACGTGTGCATACGGAATGTCGGCGGCGGGGAAGGTTAGGCGCGGCAAATAGGATTCTGCCACGAGACAGTTCTTTCCCATGACGTAGTCGACCTCGCGCGGAAGATGCTTACGGACGTTGGGTCTTGTACTCCACTAGGCTCGACGGCGTGTCCATCCCTGTCGTGGACAGATTACAAAAAGAAACATGTGCGCTAGTCTTTCTTTTACGGTTTCACTAAGAAATTCGTTGTGTGTATAGCACTTTTGCGCTTCTCACTATGTGAGGTTGCACTTTTTACAAAAGCAAATTAACCAAAATCGTTGCCCGCAGATATGTAATATTTTCCCCAAAAGACATAATATTGAATAGCGGAACGAGTAATACATGTAAACAAATCTGAAGTTTGTACGTGCGTACACATGGCTACTTTACTTACGAAGAGAAGAGCCTTGATGCTGGTCTCGGTGAACTTGATCTCGTCCTACCCGCCGGCCCGGCCCTCCCAAGCTCATTTCCTTTGTGGACATCACCATGCAACAACTAAGAGCATCTTCAGCCGTGCCCCCAACAGCCCCCCTCCTCCCTCCCCATGCGTTTCTTTGCGCCGGCAGGTCGCGCCCTCAGGAGCTCATTTTTTTCGGTTTGGACTGAAACTGGCGCCGGCGGATCCAGGGCGAACCCAACGTGCCGGTGGCGTCTCGGGGCGCCGGGGAACGCGTTTTTGACGGAAACGGGATGGGCCTGCCGAGTCAGCGAGACGCCGCTTCGTCGTCCTCATCGCCTCGGTTCCCCCGGGAATCAATGCCAAGGCTGCTGCGCTGCCGCGCCGGTCAGCCTCCACTAAGGCCTCAGAGGCGGTGCAGTGAAGCGCCACCGATGCGCGCCCCGGCCGCTCCCGCCACGCGTCGCCCGGTATGCAGGCTCTCGACGCCCCGCTACGGCTATAAAAGAGGATCTTCCCGCCGGTGAACGCCAGAGCTGCCACACATCGCCTCGCATCACCACACAAAGCAACACACACTCCCTCCTTCCCGCCGATGAGCAATGGCTGAGAGGTTCTCAGGCGATGGCGTGGCGGCGAAGGCTTCGGCCGCCGCCATCTCCAAGAGCCGGAGGCGCGCCTTCTCTACGAGGCCGACTATCCGGCGCCCTCGGACATGCGTGTGCCGGGGTCGTGGAAGTTGAGCGCCGGCGGCGTCCCGGTGCCACTGGTGCCCGAAGGGGCTGCACGGCGGGCCGAGATCGTCCGCATCCGCTCGTCGCTGATGGAGGCGCAGCGGAACGAGCAGAGGACGCCGCCGACAGCCACACGCTGTGGACGATGTACTTCGAGCGCCGCCGCGAAGACCAGATCGCCTCCGCCAACGACATCATCCCTCGCGGACGCCTCAACGCCGACGGGCGGCGCGAGTGGTGGGGCGTGCCCGACCACACCTTCGAGTCCGTCCTCGACCACATCGAGTCCGGCAACACGCCACGCCTCGAGTACCCGCCGCGATTGTCCATCTCTTGCCGTCGTGGCAGCTCCTAGACGCCGCGACGAATGGAGCCGGGGACGTCCTCGTCGTCGAGCTCCGGCTCGCCAGCGCTCCGCCCGTCAAGCCGGAGTCGGAAGAGACGCCGCACCCGCAGCGGTGCCCTCGTCATCAACCAGGGTGCCCGCCCTCCCCGCGTTCCCTTCGCCTGGTCTGGCCGAAGCCCGAGCCGGGGCTGCTCCCCATGAAGCCAGAGCGCGCGAACATGGTGGCCCCCGACGACGAGGCCGCCCTCAAGTGGGAGAGGGCCAATGCCGGGCATACGTGGAGCTCTAGGCCCGGTGCCGCAGACGCGAGGAGGGTGGCGTCATCGCCCTCAACATCGACGAGGAGGACGAGGCCGGCCCATCCAATACCCCACTGTGCGTCGGCGACCCTGGCCAGGGGTGCAGCAGGGACAGCGGCGGCTCCGGCGCGACGACGATGGCGGCGGCGGCGGCGACTACACCCGTTTCTACAGGCTTCTCGGCATGTAGATGGTGGGCGGTGGCCACGGCGTAGCAGGGATAGGCGTAATTTAGCGTAGTTTGCATGTTTTTATATTTTTGTACAAATTTCAATGAAATATCGCCGAGTTTCTACAAATTTATTTGGAATATGGCTGAATTCGCGCGATTTTGGCGGCGACCTGTGGGCATCGACTGGGAACGTAGTCGCCCCCACGCGCCAAGCAAGCATCGGTTCAGCCCCAAGCGGCTCTTCTTCGGCGTCCTATGGGCCGAACGGCTGGAGATGCTCTAAGGACATGTTTGCCAAAGATGAACTGCCGCAAACAACGTGGAGAGCCATCTACCTAATGTTGCATATTGTTGGTTCTAGAAGAGTGAGGTCCCCGTTGCATATTGTTCTGACTAACCCTCAGTATTTTCGCTTGCATGAACCCGTTCTCAAGAAGACCTCAAACGATTTCTGCAAAATTAAAAGACCTCAAATGAGAAAGTTCTCAACATTAAACTTGTGTGTTTTGTTCAGATGAACAACTCTTTTTCTTGGAACAACTCTTTTTTTTTCAGTCATTCGACAGTAGCAAAGGTTAAACAACAGCAATCAGTTTTCCAGAATAAAAACTACAGTCCTATACGTTGTACCGATCTGTATACATTCATTTCAGAAAAATAAAATATGTAGATATGTGCTGGATATGAGGGATGACGGTCAGCTTGGGCATCTGAGACCGGTTTGAGGTATCCGAGTAGGTCAGTTTTTTTGAACCGGCTAGTAACCGGGGCGTCCATCCGAGTGTTTGAGAGGGGTTTAAGGCCTCCGACTTTAGATGCTCTAAGGATGGATTTTTTTTATTTCTTTAATGGGTGGATGATGGCTGATGCGGTGATGTATTTGTTGATGCATGTTTGATGGCAGCCAGTTCTCGATTTCAATGTATAAATATTTTATTTTCTGAAATAAATGTATACAGGTTTGTAGAATCGTATAGGACTGTAGTTTCTATTCTGGAAATCGATCGCTGTTGTGTGCCCATTGCTACCGTCAGATGACTGAAAAATCTAAAGTCTGAATCGTTTTTCATTTGGGCCATTGTGAGACGTTGGATTTTGTTTGGATGGTAGATACACAGTCGCATGTCACGGCGTGACTGCTTGAAGGCATGTCACCTGATCCCAATCCGAGATACGTGTATGAGGTAATGTTTGTTAGGAATAAGCCACACGGTGGGCTGTGGTGATTAGTGTGCGCGCTGGTTGTGCGGGGCACCGTGGCGAGTGTGCGTGATGCGTGAAGCTGCGCATGTGCTGGAGAATTAGTTGATGCATGAAGTAGTAGGCCACATTGAGACGTGGAGTTTGTTTTTAGATATCTGAGTCGTGCTGATTGTTGGAGTGATTTCAGGAGTAGGATAAGGCCTGATAGTGCATGCATAGGTTAGTGGGATTAGTTGCCCGAGAGAGGTGGCTGGCCGGTGCATGTATGGTCTTGTGTATATATGCGTCAATGAGCAACGAGAAAAGTGGCCGTGAGGGCTGGAGAAAAATGTAGCATTGTGTACACCAAGGGAATGGCCTCACGGCAAAGCTCTTGTGGTCTCCCTTGATACATGTGTGTGTGTGTGTGTGTGTGTGTGTGTGTTGTGTGTGTGTGTGTGTGTGTGTGTGTGTGTGTGTGTGTGTGTTTCTTCTTGTCTTGTGTGTTCTTATGAGACACCATGAAAGAGAGAAGAGAGAGTTGTGCGAGAGGAGGAAATAGAACAGCGGCGCTGCAAGGATGAGGCGGCGCCAACAATGTTTGGGCTACTGTAGGCTGGTAAGGTCGGCTCAGGTTTAGTCTCACCTTGCTTATGGGAGAAGGTCACAACCATCTTATAAGGTAGAGATTCCCTCCTCCCTTCAGTCCGGGCTTTTGGGATGAAGAAGGCTCCCCGCTGAATGATGGCTTGTGTACATATAAACGTCCAGAACGTAAGTTGAGTGTGGACCAAGCCGAGTTGGACGCTAACATCTTGTAACAGAACCGGCATCATCATGTCTTCCTGAGGGGCTTCTCAGGGGGTGTGATGTTAGGGCTGGTGTAGACCGGTGAGGGTTTTCCGTGTTTAGTCCCACCTTGCTTATGGGAGGAGGCCACAATCAGCTTATAAGTGAGAGATTTCCTTCTCCCTTCAGTCTGGGCTTTTGGGATGGAGTGGGCACTCCGTCTAATGCTGGCCCGTGTGCGCATAAATGTCTAGAACATGAGCTGGATGTGGGCTAAGGCGCGCTAACATCTGGTAATAGAGTCAGCATCGCCATGCTTCCCTGAGGGGTTCTCTGGGAGGTGGGATGTGAGACTAGCTCGAGTTTAGGCCAACCTTGCTTATGGGAGGAGGCCACAATCATCTTATAAGGGAGAGATTGTCTCCTACCTTCAATACGGCCTTTTGGGATGGAGTGCGCTCTCCGCTGAATGTTGGCCCGATGTGCGCATATGTTGGGTGTGGGCTAAGCCATGTTGGATGCTAACAAACATCTTATATGTTCAGAAAATGAGCTGGGTGTGGGCTAGGCCATGTTGGATGCTAACAAATAAGGTGTGGGTAATCACATCCGCAAGATGATCCCAAATACTAAATTGATCAATATGGTCTCCAGAGAAAAAGTTGTCCGCCTAAACCTGGATGTCTTGGCCCTATATAAAATATTTAGTTTCAGCGGCATAACCACTCTCTTCACTCGGGGAAATTTTGCTCCCTTGAAGGTGAAGTTTTGTGCTAGAATACTATCGTGGTTCGGGATACGGTAGAGGACCTCCTTGCTCAAGAAGGGGTCTAAGCACAGCAAGGCGTGCTTCCCGGTCCTGCAACGTCCTAATAGAAACGGCATGCCACATCTTCTTCGAGTGCCCCTTGGCAAAGTTCTTGTGGACGGGCATGGATGGTGTTTCCCTTCTGGCCCTAGGTCTCGCTAATAGCGAGACGGTAGCTTCTCTCGCATAGTGAGCGAGGTTTGGTCCCACCATCTCTTGATTAAGGCATAGCGCTGCTAGCCCCTAAGCTAGCGTCAAGTTTGCGTTATACTAACGGGCGCTAACAAGTTGAAGGCAAACAGTTAGGTTTCCACTGGCTTTCCAAAAAAATGTCTTTGTTTTTCATTGTTCTTCACCAGTTATTGTCCGTTTCTTCCTCTGTTTTTACTTTTTCCATTTCTTTTTTTTCTCATTGTACTTTTTGGTTTTCTTTGTTCTTTCCCAGGTTTCAATGGCTTTTATATTTTCTTTCATATTCTTTATTTTTCTTTTGTTTTATTTTTTTCTTTCTTGTTTTCATCTTTTTTTTAGAAAAACTAACGCCCACACGTGTGGCATCTTGCACATTGCCCACACGTCTCCATCATCACTCATTTTCCCACGTAAGAACAGCTGACATTAGCAGGAATTTTTTTGGATTTCGGCTTAAAAATGTTTTATCTTCTAATTAAAAATCCGTTTTCATCATTAAATCAATCTCGACGAGATCTTCAAAACTAGACCCCATATTGATATGTTTCGATGAAAAAATTCCCAAAACTTGCCATGATGTTTACACTGTAGTTGACATAGTGCTTAAACTAAAGTTGCCATGCGGCAATTTTAGTTTGTAGAGCATGCCAATTTTAATTTTTTGATTATGGCAATTCCAGTACTTTGATCATGAAAATTATTTTTTCTATGAACCATGGCAGTTTTAAGTGCATGTATCATGACAATTTTAGTTTATGGTTCATGGCAAGTCTAGTTTCTTAATTCCCCGTTTTATAATATGTCAAAAATTACTTTTAAATGTAGAAGAAAATAGCTGAAACATATCATGGAAACTTCAGTGTAAACCTGATGGCAATTCATGTGCAATAGACATGTCAACTTTTAACCCCCAAAAAATTCGTCAAAATATATTGATATGAGATCTAGTTTCGAAGATCTCGTCGCGAGGGATTTAATGGTGAAAATGAATCTTTAATCGGATTTTTTTATTTAAAAGATAAAACATTTTTAAAAACTAAAAAAACAAAATAATTTCCACATGCATACATGCGGTGACGTGGCGCAGTCTATGTGTTATAGGGTGTGTGGACGGGTTTGGCTCCCACCACACATGTGGGCGTTAGCGTTGTCCTTTTTCTTTTGTCTTCCATAGGGTTTTCATTGTTTCCCCATACACAATTTTTTTATTCACATTTTTTAACATTTTATAAAACATTTAACATTTTTCAACTGGCTGATTGACATTTTTTAAATACTTGTTCAGCATTCTTTTTCATATGCTTCATTAATATTTTTCTATACTTGATCAAAAAAATCATCGGCTTTTAATAAATGATCAAGATTTTTTTATACACATTTAACATTTTTCAAGTGATTGATTAACAATTTTTAAATGCTTGTTCAACATTTTTATATATAAAGTTAGTACAAAGTTGAGTCACTTATTTTGGGACGGAGGGAGTACATTATAAGAAATCATAGTTTTTTAAGTACATGGTCAACAAATTTTCTATACACATTTAATCTTTTTTTGTTCAAATTTTTTCAAATTCTTGATTAATATTTTTTAAATTCATCATCAAATATTTTTTATACACATTTTTATTTTTTGCATACATTTTTCATATACATGATAAATATTTTCTCTATATACATCTAACATTTCTCAAATGCTTGTTTAACATTTTTGAAAAACCTTTATGTAGATTGTTCTTTCTAATGTATATATTTAGGATATTTCAATGTATAAATAATAGTAAACATATAGAGCAAAAAACTTAAAGAAAAAACGTGAAAAAAACAGAAAGAAAAACGAGGCTGTGGCCTCGCGTGCCCTGGGCTGGCCCATCGAGCCTCTCGGGCGAGGGTTGCGTAGGTCTCACTATAAGCGACACATAGGGGCGCCCGCGTCAGATAGACGAGGAAACACCCACATTTATCTAAAAGGGCTAGAAGTGCATAGGTCAATTATGTTTTTCAAACTTTCTGGTGAAACTATTTTTTTTGAAATTCCCTAAAATATATTTGTTAAAAATGTGCTCTTACAATAAATTTAATATTCTAACTTATAAAAATATATATTTAAATATATTTATGTTCGGTTTAGAAAATAGGTTTAGTTTTAAAAATGTTTGCCTTATATAAATATTCACTTCATATTTTTAAATAATGGTTCACCATATAATACAAAAACATTAGTGTGTAAGAAGAAGATATTATTGTATATAAAAATATTCACCATATATTACAAAAACAATTAACATATTTCGAAATGATTCATCATATATTACAAAATGTTCAGTATATATTGAAAAATATTCACCTTGTTTTGAGAAAATGTTCATTTATAAAAAAAGTAGATTGATAAATTAAAAAAAGAAGAAAGGATAGTGAAAATAACAAAAAGATCCAAAATAGATAACCAAAAAAGCACAAACTGAAAACTAAGAAATAAATGTTGCAGCAGTGCCGTGAACAAAACCACATGAAACTCGCGACTGGGCCGTCACGGCGTCCATTTAACCCCTGCGGGCATCAAATATGATTCACCCTTCGCATGCACCAGAAAATAGCATCCACATTATGATGGAAAGTATGAAATTTGGTTTGTTTCTATGTCCGCAATTGTAAATGAGTAACTGTGAGGAAGTGCAAAAGCGTGATAGAATTAATTAGTAGCATCTTTCTCACATAGCTTTCATGTCTGATAGAAATACAATTAAGATGAATGAAAAGTATTTCGCCACTTGTTCGTTTTTCACCAGTAAATTACAAGGTGCTTGCTTGTTTGGAGCTTATTACATTAGTGGATCAGACACCCAGCTAGTAGCAAGAAAATAAATGCCAAAATATATCGAATGTCCCCAACGACACGTCGGTGCCATTAGTAACAAAACAAACGCCAACATATTAAATATACAGTGTGTACATTTAGTCTTCCTTGGCTTCCCATCCCTTCCAAAATAATATCATACTTTTTTTTTCCAGAGTAATTGATAACCCACCGCCACGCCCGCGCACACTTTTCTTGTACAACCGATCCAAACAATACGAAATAATTAACACAAGGTACATCGGATCGAAAGGGAACCAAAACACGCCAAAGATCCATGATAAAACATCACATTGTGTACGCCGATGGCAGTAGCCTCGGCACGGGCTGAACCATTAGCGGCACGGCCCGCTGCAAGGTGAGACCATAGGCCTCCTCCATGTCGAGTTTTTCAGGTGTCATGCCATCAACCAAGGTCCAGTCGAACGCGTGCACGAGCGTGGCAGTCATGAGTGTGACCATCCGGAGGCCCCAGCTGAGGCCCGCGCATATCCTTCGACCCGCCCCGAAAGGAATGAGCTCATAGTCGCCTCCCTTGACGTCCACGCTCTCGTGCAACCCACCTGGAAGAAATCGGGTGGGCTTGAACTCTAGGACGTCATCCCCCCATGAGGCCGGGTCACGGGCGATGGCCCACACATTGACGAGCAGGGTGGTGTCCTTGGGGATGCGGTAGCCGTCCACCTCGCAGTCCTCGGCGGCCACCCGAGGAAGGGAGAGTGGCGTCGACGGGTGCAGCCGGAACGTCTCCTTGATGACGGCGGCGAGGAAGGTGAGTTGCGGCAGGTCGGTTTCTGTGACGAGGTGGCCATTTCCGACAACGTCGTCGAGCTCGTGTTGGAGCTTCTTGAGGACGTCTGGGTGTCGTATCAGCTCCGCCAGTGCCCATTCCACCGTGCTTGATGTCGTGTCCGTCCCAGCGGTGAACAGATTCTAAAAAAAGGTAAACTGTGCATTTAGTTCATACTAAAACAAGTGACATAACCAAAATCTTTGCGCACAAAAAAGAAAGTTTTTAATAAACACAAAAAATCTTATACTAGTGTACCTTGGAACTTTGATCTTGTAGATATGGTCAGCAAAGCTTTTAATAATAAATAAACACATGAAAACAAATATTGAGTTTGTACACACATACCAAGAGGAGAGCCTTGATGTCAGTCTCGTTGAACTTGATCCCGTCCTCCTCGCCGGCGGCGGGCGGCGACTGCCGCATCATCCCCAGCATGACGCTGAGCAGGTCATTCCCGTCGCCGTCAGCCCTGTCGCCCCTCTCGCTGATGAAGCCGTCCATCATGAGGTCGTAGCGGCGGTGGAGGCGCTTCATCTTGCCGACGACGCCCTGCGGGTCGAGCCAGCGGAGCGCCGGCACAAAGTCGCCGATGTTGAAGACGCCGGCGAGCTGCATGAGCTCCACGACCATGTCCTTGAACTCCCTGGCGCCCTCGCCGACGCCGTCCCCGAAGACGCGCCTGCCGACGGCGGCCAGCGCGAGGGCGTTGGTGGCGCAGACGTTGGCCTCCTGGCCGACGGCCAGGCCCGCGGGCGAGTCCGAGGAGGAGAGCAGGCGGGTGACCATGAGGCGGGCCTCGTCCTGGCGGACCTGGCGGAGGGCGTCGAGGGCGCGGGCGGAGAAGAGGTGTTGCGCGCAGAGCTTGCGGAGGGCGCGCCAGCGGGCGCCGTAGGGCGCGAAGACGAGGTCCTGGTAGTTGTAGGCGACGTGCTCGGCGCCGGAGTTGGGCGGGCGGTCGCTGAAGTTGGCGTCGTGGGCGCGGAGGAAGCTGCCGGCGACCTTGGCGGAGGCGGCGACGACGACCTCGGCGCTGCCGAAGCGGAGGCGGAAGAGGGGCCCGTGGTGGCGCGCGAGGGCCGCCATGGTGTGGTGCGGCTTGTCGCCCAGCTGCGGCAGGTTGCCCAGCACTGGCCACCCCCTCGGCCCCGGCGGCAGCGGCAGCTTCGGCTTCCTGGCTCCGCTGCCATGGCCGCGGAGGTGCCAGACGGCGGCGGCGACGACGGCGGCGAGGGAGGCGAGGAGGAGGAGGAGCAGATCGTGATCCATGGCTGCTAGCTAGCTCGGTTCGTTTGTTTGGTAGTTGGATTGGATCCACCATCCGCGTAGCGCATGCATATAAATATGGGAGCTGTGGAGAGCGCGTGCTCCACCTAAATGGCCGGATCGACCAGTCGTGCTACCTACCCGCCCACGCCCACGCCCACGCCCAAGCTCACAACGAAGAAGAATGGCCGGATCGACCGGTCCTCCCAACTACCCAAGCCGCACTTGGCACAGTCCGAGGAAGAAAGACAAACAACTGAGCTTTCCAAACGACTCTGGGAGATGGCCAAAATGGGAAGGGATGTGCACCACTCGCTCACTCACTTAGCAGCCGCATATGTTAACTACTTCAAACTCTCTATGTTTCTTCCACGTCACCACAAATCTCCTTCTAGCTTCTTGTAAAACACAGTTGCAACAATAAAAGTATAGTTAGAGCAACTCCAACGGGCCGACCGGCGATTTCGTCCGCTTTTTATCCGTTTGGATCGGCCGCCTGCCCGGCGTCCGTTCTGTTTTTCATATGAGTCGGCAGCGCGCCCAACGCGCCGACCCATATGTGCAGGCGTGGCCGGCTGACCGCCCAATTTTACATTGCATTCAACATATTGTGAAATGAAAATTTAATAAACAAAATGGTACGCCCAAATAAATAGTATTACAGGCCAAATAAAAATAAAAATGTTTCACATAGTTTTGCAAACGAATAAAAAAAGATACATCTATTGGTTGCCAACATGAGTCCACATATGCTCAACAAAATCATTTTGCAGTTGCATGTGAGTTTCCCAATCACGCATGTCTTCATGAAATTGAGTGAATTGCTCAAATGTTGCCGCTACTCCATGCTCAGGCACAACATTCTCACCTTGAAACTGAAAGCCTTGATCGTAGAGACGTTCCGGGCGCTCGTCTTCTACGATCATATTGTGCATGATCACATAAGCAGTCATCACCTCCCGTAGTTTCTGCGTGCTCCAAGTATTAGCAGGATACCGAACGATCGAGATTGCAAAACACCAAAGGCACGCTCGACATCCTTTCTAGCACTCTCTTGCTCTTGGGCAAATCTTTTTCTTTTCTCTCCGACAGGGTTGGGTATTGTCTTTACAATAATGGTCCACTGAGGATAGATACCGTCACCCAAATAGTACCCTTTGTCGTAGTTGTGGCCGTTGACAGTAAAGTTCACCGGTGGGTTGTTGCCTTCGGCAAGCCTAGCAAACACCGGCGAGCGCTGAAGCACGTTGATATCACTGTGTGATCCAGCCATGCCAAAGAAAGAGTGCCAGATCCAGAGATCTTGAGACGCCACGGCCTCTAGTATGACAGTGCAAGCCCTGACATGTCCCTTATACTGCCCTTGCCAAGCAGAAGGGCAGTTCTTCCACTCCCAGTGCATGCAGTCTATACTGCCAAGCATCCCCGGGAAGCCCCTGCTAGCATTCATCGCCAACAAACGGGCGGTATCTTCAACTGTCGGCTCTCTCAAATACTCAGGGCCAAACACAGCAATCACAGCCTTGCAGAACTTATACAGGGACTCTAGGCATGTAGACTCGCTCATACGGACGTACTCGTCAATGAGATCACCGGGCACTCCGTATGCAAGCATTCGGATGGCGGCGGTGCATTTCTGATAAGAGGAGAAATCAATCTTGCCGACGGCATCCTCTTTGCACTCGAAGTAGTCATCATAGCCGACCACTCCCTCTCTAATACGGTTGAAAACATGCCTACTCATACGGAACCGGCGGCGGAATTTGTGGTGTTTGAACAACGGGTTTGTTGTATCAAAGTAGTCCTTTCAGAGAAGGAAATGCCCGCTCTCCCGGTTACGATTCAACGCCGGAAGGTGGCCCGGAATGGAGCCACGGAATAACGGCTGCTGGTTGTTGAGGTGGTGATGGACCAACACGGCAGCCAATATCTCCTCCTCGTCGTTGGACGACGAATCGTCGGAGTCGCAAAGGAAACTGTGGAAAAAGAACTCGTCGGCGGAGTCCATTTTCGTACCTTGGCAAACTATCGACCAGTTTGCAGGCGTCGAAGAAGGAGACGGCCAGCGAGGGGAGACGCAGCGCCCACAGACCAGCTAGTTGCCCGGCCGGCGTCCGACGAGCGTGCTGGTCGTATGTGGCGAGGGCGGCGAGGCGTCTTCTTGGTCACGGGCAACTGGGCGGTGGGGGAAGCGGCGACGGGAACCAGCTTGCTCCCCGGCGACAAAACGGCGGCGGCGGGCGACTGGGGGCAGGGCGGCGTTGCTGGGCGGATGTGGAGGCGGCGGCAGCTGGAAGAGTCGCCGGCAAAATGGGCGGCGGCGTCGATGACGGAGGAGGCGGGGGGCGAGGGTTGCTTGTTGGCCGGGGGAGGGGAGGCCAATGTGCCACAGACGAGCGGGTTCGGGGACAGGAGTAGGCGAGTGCGCGCGCGCCCGTCGCGTGTCCGCGCCGACGCAAATCAGGCTAAAAAATGAGACGGAAATGGGCCGCCCGCGGACGAAAAACGGGCGCGCGTCCGTTTGGGTCGGCGCGTTGGGCCGTCTTTTCTGTCCACGCCAATCCAAACGAACGGCGGCGAACGAAATGGATCGTCTCATTGGAGTTGCTCTTACCCCGCAAAGAAAACAAATACAATAATTAAGTACAGTTCAAAAAGAGGTAGACCTGCTTTAGATGAGTCTAAAAGGAGCTTTAGGTAGGGCGTCCACAATGTATGCTGAAACGATGGTGTCAAATGCCAAACTAGCTTTTAGCACTAGGTCCGCCCAATGTGGAGGTGCTGCCAAATTAGAAAAATAGGAAACCGATGCTTGTAGGGGCGCCCATGCCAAATGAGCCAAAGCAATAAAATATAGACACCGATATTCATCACACGTGTGGCGTAATAGACATTCGCCCACACATTATGTGTGGCATGAGCGGGAGGCAGCCCATATGAGTTGTGTGTGGGTGAACAGTAGAATTGCCCACACGTGTGGGCGCAACTACTTCATGTCACATGTTCAATAAGTATTACTCATCCTCACCCCGTGCATGTGGCACGAAGCAAATATGCCCGCACGTCCTGGCACAGCTACATTAGGTACCCGCGGGATGGACGATTTAGTTGTCATCCAGAATAGCAGATGTAGTTATCCGGGATGATAAATATGGTTGTAAAAGCATGTCAACTCTCCCTGTTTTGGTTAACTATAGTTGCCATGTCTAATTTATGATAGTTGCCGTGTGTAATCAAATCATAGTTGTCGTGTGTGATTAACTGCTTGCCACATATGGTCAAACAATAGTTGCCATGTGTGTTTACCTAGTTGCCACGTGCGATTAATCACAGTTGCCATGTATGTTTATCTGATTGCCACGTACGCGCAACTGCAGTTGTCATCTAGCAAACGAATCATAGTTGCCATGTGTGTTTGCCTAGTTGTCATGTACGCACAACTGCAGTTGCCATCCAACAACATACGACCGTCGTGTGGGCGAAAAGCAATTCCCACACGCGCGTGGACTAGGTAGTGGCTGTGTGGGCAGAAACTAGTTCGCCCACACAGCGCAGTTGGCAACCGCGTGTTGTGGGGCGTGTGGGCGACCTCTCCAACGCCCACACATCGGCCTTGTCCTACGTGGCACGCGAAAACTGCCTCGGTGTGTCAAGATTCGTGCAAACTTAACTGGACGATGATCCAGGCATGTGGGTGAGTTACAATGTTGCCACACGTATGGGCGTTAGTATTTCCGTAAAATATTTTATATTTGCCTAACAGCCAAAAGCAATAGCCAGATTTCCCGCCGTTGTGTCAGTTTTTTTATCCTATTACTAAACAGTAAAACAGAGTTTTTTTTCTGAACTTCGGCGACCTTTATTACAAAATAATCATATCAGATACAAGGGAGGGAATTAAGAAATCAGGGGGATGCTCTTGCCAGACCTCATTTAACTTCCTTCTATAACTAGTCCTGACTAGCCAATGCGCTACCCCATTACTCTCCCTAGCACAGTGAACAATCGTCGCTCTGCCGAAGGAACTCAACACCTGTCGGCAATCATCCCTCAACACCGCAGCCGAAGGACGGTACTCCGAAGGATCCTTCATAGCTTGTACTATCTCCTGTGAGTCGGACTCCACAACCAGTGCATAAATACCCAAATGCTCTGCCAATCGCAGTCCTTCCAAAAGTGCTAACGCTTCCATAGAGGGAACATCCATGGCATACTGTCGAAAGGAACAAGAAGCGGCAATAAACACTCCTGAGCTATCTCGTAAGACAGCTCCAGTTGCTCCCGCACCCTCATCCACATGATCGCTGGCGTCAACATTGAGTTTAATCACCCCTATAGCTGGTCTCACCCATCTAATCTGTTTCGTAGGTTCCTTTTCCTTGGCAGCCAGTGAGTTTGCTACGATACCACGAATGCTCATAACTGAACGAACCGGGCAACCAACATTCTCCTGGTGACTAATTTTCCGGCGATCCCACCATAAATACCATCTAGTCACCATAACTGTTTCCACACCATTATCAATTGGTAAAACAGAGTTAGCTAGGAGCCCTCGGAGCGATTTAGACTCCTTAACCGTCTGATTACGTTACCAAATGCACCAGATCTCTTATTCTTTTTGGTCGTCCCACCGTACTCATCTGGTGGGACCCAGCATACCGTAATTGGGAGCCACATACGTCGTGGAGACAATGCCAAATTCTGAATAATGGGCAAATTTGGCAGCAACACACTATGGGTGCCTTTATATTTTATAAGAGAGGGCTCGGTTCTTTCCTCCTCCCAAGAAAAGACTCACCGGCGATTAGATCTACTCCACCTCTGATCGGCGCCGTTGCCGGTGGTGGTGCAGAGGACCTTGCACTCCATCGGTGGGACGGACCTGCTCTTATTCTTGTTTGGCTCAACGTCTTGCTTGGGATTATGTGGCGGTGACGGTGTCCGTCGGTACGAATAATGTTTCGCACGTTCGAAGCTCGTCTCAATGGTGCGTCTAGCATCGTCAAATGGCGTGTGTATAGATTTGTCTCCGTTGGATCTCGTGGGATTCGGCCGGTGCTGGTCTTAGCCGGATGTGTTTGAATCTAATCTTGGTTCATGTGTTTACAGGTATGATCCTTCTGATCTATGACTATTCATCTGTGATTGTTGCTTCTCTAGTGTGATTGTTATGTGGGGTCTTAGCACGACAACTTTCCCACTGTCTACTAGTACAACAAGATTGGTCTGACTTCCGTGAGAGTAGGGTGATGACGGTGGCGCGTATTTAGCTCGATTCAGTGCTTACAGTCGTCGCTAGGTGGTTCATGTACCCGGTTATAGTTTCTGTTACGTCTGATATTCTACGTCCTTTCATGATTGATTATGAATAGATTGAAATTTTCTTTCAAGAAAAGGAGTTTTATTTCAAAACAATAAACCAGCAGGGAGAAGCCACGTGGAATTTTCAGTTAAAGAGGGTGTGGAACATCAACTCAAAATATTCCGTCCACTAGATTCAAACTCAAGTTTGCCGCTAGATGACACTGTGATCTTGCCACTGAGACAAAAGCCCATCCAAGAAAAGGAGCTTTGTAAATAAGCCTCTAACCTCTAAGTATGTACAAAAGACAGGTTGGTGGCAACCAAAATATGTGAATGTGAATCCACATCAATGCATGTATATACATGTAGAAGAGCCCGACCCACCCCCTGTCGTGGCACTGCCTTTTGTCTCAGTGGCCGAAGGAGTGTTGGTGTAGCAGACTCGGTGGGCTGCGGGAGCCGATCCTCACGAGCCCCCAGGCCCAGGGGCCTCGGGTGGCTCTGGAGGCGCTGGTGGCTCCTCGCGGGCCATCTCCATCTCTGCCAGGGCTGCGGAACGCCTGGCCTCTCGTGCCTCCGTGGTGCCCCTCATGAGGCGCTGGTACATGTCAGCCCCGCCCGGCAAGCCGTAAGGCATGCGAACATAGCTGTGGGGTGGACCTCCGCAGCGCCCCGCTCGCGAGGGCCAGAGGCGCTCCAGAGAGGCGACTTGGTTGAGCCCTGGTACATCGATGCAGACGCGCAGCCCTTCATCCTCGCCTGGATGGGGAGCCCCTGGGCCTGGGGGCTCGTGAGGATCGGCTCCCGCAGCCCACCGAGGCCCGAAGAGCCCGACCCACCCCCGTAGAAGAGCCCGACCCAACCCTGGCCATCTTCGGGCCTCGGCCTCTCACTACTAGGAAAAGGCCTACTAATGGTGCACCAGTTTGCCTACTAATGGCGCACTACTGGTGCGCCATTAGTATCACACCACTAGTATTTCTTACTAATGGCGCATCACTGGTGCGCTATTAGTATCTGGTATACTAATGGCGCACCATGCAGTGCGCCATTAGTATAGAACACCATGCGCCATTAGTATGCCTCCCAGGGGGCCATATTTAACCATGTGCTTTGGCATACTAATGACGCACTCTGTAGTGATGCGCCATTAGTATGAATATTAAGTTTTTTTTACTTTTCTGATTTTTGCACAGCTTACAAAATATATTATTTGACAGAATATAGACAGTAGCACATAGCAACAACAGATTCATCGAATACAATAGAAGATTAGTCTCCGAATACAATTCATCATATTAGTCTCCGAATTCAAAAGACCGAATAAAGATAAAACATTACAAGTCGATATCGATCATCTAAACTATCATCACATAGAAGAGAGCTGCGGTCATCACGATGAGCATCATCGCGATGAAACTGGTCTTCATCCGGTTCCTCCAACGCTCCCTCATCTCTCCCGCTAGATAGCGGGCGTATCTAGATTCCGCGTCCGCCCTAGTGGTGTACCCTTTGTAACTGTTACCGCTGAAACGGTGAACCTATCTCCGACACTCCTCCCAGTCGTCGTAGACTCCAGGAACCTTACCCTTGTACACGACATACGACGGCATCTCTATGCATAAGCCAAACAACAGACAATACATACATAAGCAATATATAAATATGCAACAAAAGGATCGGAAGAGAAAAGCAAGACATTAATAGCACGATTCATGGTCCTACTAATAAATAGCATCGATTACATCTAAGTTGAACGACTGTCCAAACCAAAGAGACATACAATTCATTAAAGTTTAATTACAACATGAGCCAATCAATGTTTCAGAACTACACATCACTACTTTCGACTCGACTCATGGGACAGGAGCGTGGATGAAGCCGCCGTCTGTCGTGATGGTCATGAATTCGCGGGCGTTGTCAGCCTGCATTTGTAGCGTTCCGTCTATCTCACTGTTGGACGGTTGATATCTGAGGAAGAACTGCCCCGAGGTATGAAGGTCATCTTGATGGATGATGTCCGCAAACTCCGACTGGATGCGAAAGAATTCTTGTCTGATGTCCGCGTCCTGGATTGCCGACAAGCTCGCGGTCCAATCTTTGAGATTATCTGGTAGCAGAAGGTGATGAAGGTCCCTTACGATTGCCCGCATGTGATGGAGGGCGTAGTAGGCATCCTTCTGACCGCCAGGTGGCTGCTTGACGCAGCAGAACGTCGTATTATGGGCGAACACGTGCTTGCCGTACTTACGAGCTGCCCTGGTGAAGGTGCCTCCAGATTTGGCGTAGCCGGGGAGAACATCATCAAGAACTTTCTTGATATTTGTGTAGTCTATCTTGGAGTCACGATTCGGGTCGAAGTACGTGGCCATGGAATATTTCGGGCTTAAGAGGATGAGTGTGCAATGTGTGTCACTGCACAGAACACAGAATGTTAGGAAAAAAAGAACGATCGAAATCTAAGAAATCATATGTTACAGGGCGGTTAAGGGATGACTTACTCGGGAAAGTAAGCCACAAGGAAGTTATCCTTATCTGGGTTTGCCAGAATGACGCCTTCGAGGTGTGAACTCGTGACTTGGCGGTCCCCAGCGCTGCTCAAGAGCTTGGCACGCATGTAGAAAGGGTCGACTATCACGATGTCCGGGGTCTTGTCTCTAATGATCCGCATCTCCATACTCAGTGAAAACAGCCGAACGAAGGTGTAGTGCAGCGGATGAAGGTTAAACATAGCAAAGATATCATCAAACCGCAGGACGATCGTACCCCCGATGTCGCCATCCACAAAGCCCTTGCCCTCTGGCACCTTGGCCATGAAAACCGGGTATGCCACATCATTCTCTCTGAGACGCCGCTTCTCCAAAGAAAGAACACTGTCGTGCAGACTCCGCATAGCACCGGTTGCAGCATTGAGCATATTTGTCGGTAGCATCGCCCTACCCGCCACATGCACCCTCCTCGAGATATCCTTAGGTGAAGGTGGCGCGTCCTGAGCACGGATCGTACTCGGTGCCGGCTGGCTCGCACCGGCGCCCTTTTTAGTCTTCCGTTTCCGGCTCTTCTTCTTGATCTGCTGTAATGGGACCGAGTTCTGCTCACAGACCGCCTTCTTGAGCGTGTTGGGGCTGATAATATTTCGCACCTCAGCTATCTGAGGCTCGGTGAAGGCGGCAGCTGGAGGCGTCTCCTGAGAACTGAACGCCAGACGACGCCTGTTGCAACTGGGTTTCTCCGCCGTACCAGCTAGATCGCGATCGTCTTGGTTGGGTTCTTGAGAAGGAAGCCCACAGAACTTGTCACCGTACCCATGTTCGGCAAAGTACTTATCGACGTTGGTAAATGTACCGTCATCGTTGTCGTCGTCGTCCAGATCCTGTGCCATATGCATGTCCGGATCCTGTGCCATAGGGATGTCCGGCATGTCCGTTAGCGTTGCAGCGTTCTTGCCATGGCTTGGCGCCGGCACGACTGGCGGTCTTGTCTGTGGGGTGGTGTCCTCCGCCCCAAAACGAATCTGGCTCTTCGGCCAAAGCAGGGGCCAGCTTACGCAGGCGCTGAGGGTCATCTCATCTTCTTCGTTGGCCCCAGCGGGTTGAATCGGAGGTAACAGCTCGTCGCAGCCTGGCAGCACCCGAACCACTTCAACCCTATACACTGTGGGTGGCATCGGATTACCGTGGAACACGGGGTTGCCCGGTTGAACGATTCTGCCCTTGGCGACATCGACCAACTCGCCACCCACGAAGTGCAGGAGAGTGCAAGCACTAGTAGAAAACGGGCCATTAGCACCGGTTCGTAAGGCCCTTTAGTGCCGGTTATGGAACCGGCACTAACCTTTCGGCACTAAAGCCCCCCCCCCCTTTAGTACCGGTTCAGCACGAACCAGTGCTAAAGGGGAACCACGTGGCACGAGCCAGCTCCGGGGGCCGGGAGCCCTTTAGTACCGGTTGGTAACACCAACCGGTACTAAATGGTTGTGGGTTTTTGTTTTATTTTGTATTTTTCAATTAAATTTGTGTTATCAATTTAATTTAGGATTGTTTTACGTTATAATGAGTTGTAGTCGTCATCATCATCATCATCGCATATTAATGAATAAATAAACTCTAGCTAGCTAAAAATCATCGTAGTCGTCTAATTACCACTATTTAATCATCATAGTCATTACCGCGCTAGCTATCTAATCATCATCAACGCTGGCTAGCTTAAAGAGGAAACATTCACTTTGTAACAGAAGCAAAGATATCATCAAGTTCAACATAATCGTCACCAAGATCGAAGTTCAGGACACGGACATGAGACAAGTACTAATTAAGAGCATGAACTAGTAGCTACTGATCCTGCTGCTCCCTCTCAGGTAGAATAGCATAGAACATGTATAGCTCTCCTGATTCATCATACTGGAGCATGCAGATGAATCTGTCTCCTAATCTTGGGTTGCGCTTCTCCTTACTACCCCCTAGTACTTCTCTGCGGTCGTTAACAATTTTGCTCCAATCTTTCACTATTAAGCATTCTTCGCTTTCAGAAATCCTGAATGCACTCATGTGCAATGTAGGAAATCTTGGTCGTAAGCTAACCATTGACATGCGACCTTTTGTCTCGATCCACTGAGGCACAACTGTCATCGGAAGTCCCTGTTGAACAACATCGTATAGTAATTAATATACTAAGCAATGAAAGTTTAGCTTCAAAAATAATGTATGCAAAAGATGCACTAATTAAGGACAAATATTTAAAATCTTACCATCTTTTGATTATAGATGTGACCGTAGTTCAATACGATCACCATTGGTCGCACGTTTTGAGTACTAACATTTCTAAGTTTAGGAAAAAAATTTGTCTTGCCAGTATTAAGATCCTCAAGCCATGAAACATAATGACTTATCTCCTCACAGTTTAGTTGAGCCCCGGGGCAGTAGTAGGTCCTGTCTACCAAGCGACGGACATGTTTGCTTGAACCGAAATAAGCTGACAATACAAATTAGTTGTCAACTATTTTTGAATAAACTGTATGAAAGACATAAACATATGCATGCATGGTTGAGAAAAACTCACCAAATGGTAGAACTGGAGGCGTTTGCACATCGACCCAGATGTCTATATTACCTTCAATATCATCTTCCGGACGAATATCAAAGGTGATAACCATATCAGGCTCAAATGCATAAGCCTTGCATAGTGCTTGCCAAGTTTTGCATTCAAAATGGGTGTATGTGTCTCCATTATATAATTTGATGTTGAAAGTATACCCATGCTCCGTCTTCAAGTAAACTCTCTTTACCTCCATATCATCTATAGCACTAAAACCTATCTTATCCAAGACAAAAATTCTTGCATGGTAGGGGATGCGCTAGTAGAATAGTGAAAATTTAAAATTATAAGTTGAAGCAAATGAAGCATAAGTTTTGCATTCAAATAATAATTGACAAAGTGACTTACTATATCAACTTCGAATGTCTCATCCAGCTTGATGCTGAAGCGCCTACCATCAACAAGGAAATTTTGGTCGCACAGGCCGCGCTGGTCTTCACAGTGTTCGCACAAGATAAAAATATTTTTCCTCGTCAGATGACATTTCCTATGTTCATATAGGTGAAACATTAAACACCTATATCTAGCCAAATATATATTCATCTAACATTTGACATTAATATATCTAACTATATATTCAATTGACATTACTATATATTTAACTTTTCTATCTAATTCATCTAACATTCGACATTAATCTAACATTCGATCATCTAATTAACTTTTCTAAAAAACAGAAAATAAGTAAAAAAAATGTGTGTGTGTGTGTATGTGTGTGTGTGTATGCATGTGTGTGTATATATACGTATATGTGTGTACGTATGTGTGTATGTGTGTGTGTATGCGTGTGTGTGTGGTATATGTGTGTGTGTGCGGCCCCGTACGCCGCCGCCCCGTACGTATGAGCGGGGGCACCGGCGTACGGGGCGGGGGCGCCGGTGTGTGTGTGTATGTGTGTGTATGTATGTGTGTGTATGTGTGTGCGGGAGCGAGAGAGAGACGTACGGCCGCGGCGATGGCGACGGACGGCGGCGGCGTTCGGGGCGGCAGCGCGAGACGACGACGACGACGGGCGGCGGCGGGGACAGCGACGATGACGACGGACGACGGGCGGCGACGACGGGATCGTGCGGCGCGCGCGGCGGAGGTTGGAGACGAAGTGGGGATGAAACTGAAATTTTCGTAAGAGCTATATATATAGGATGGGCCTTTAGTACCGGTTGGTGGCTCCAACCGGTACTAAAGGCCTATTTTCGCCAGGCCAAGTGGCGGGAAACGAAGGCTTTTAGTACCGGTTGGAGCCACCAACCGGTACTAAAGGCCCCCCCTTTAGTACCGGTTGGTGGCTCCAACCGGTACTAAAAGCCTTGCGCTGCCACCCCAAAGTTTAGTCCCACCTCGCCCGGCGAAGGGGAGCGGCACTGGTTTATAAACCCAACCGCGGCTACCTCTTCGAACTCCTCTATATAGCAGGCTTCTGGGCCTAATTAATTAGGGCGCGCTGCCCTGTGAGTCTGCTGGCCCTCCTGGGCCTGCATTTGCACACCCTAGGTCTGGTAGACCCACAGGGCAGTGCGCCAACAATTTGTTATATAGTTTTTTCTTTTCTGCATTACTTATTTTCTTTTATTTATTTTTGATTAGTTTTTTATAGTTTTTTCTTTTCTGCATTATTTATTTTCTTCTATTTATTTTTGAGTAATTTTTTTGTATAGTTTTTTTTATTTTCTGCATTATTTATTTTTGTATAGTCCGAAACCCTGATACTCAGAAAGAGTTTGTCCAATTTGTACAAGAAATGCGTCAAGTTTTTGCCGTGACCCTCTCTACTCTTTCGCGCATGCTATGTGGGTGATATGATGATACCATGCCAAGTTTCAACATTTTCAGGATTCATTTTGTAGTGATTTTCAATTTCACGTTCATTTAGCTCTCTAAACAATTAGGTAAATGACCGAAAAACAACAAATGATGTCAGAACATGTTGGAAATTGATGACGCCGCTTTAAATGCTGCATACTGAACACAAAAGAAGTCCGGAGTTTAAATAAGTTATTAAAAATAAAAAAGTGGTGCAATGCTGGTTAATTTGCTTCAAGCCATTCGGAATAGTGTAGACTGCACTGCACATAGCTCAGTGCAATCTATGCTATTCCGCAAGGCTTGAAGCTAATGAACATGTAGGTGAGCATTGCAACTCTTCGTCATTGTCTGTGCACTCACGGCTTATAAACCGCTCATACTGCCTCTCTCTTGGCGAAGATCACAAGATAGTTTGGTTAAATTTCATTACTTGTAAGTCCAGTTAACATGGATGCTTATGATGCAAGAGCAACATCAAAAGTGAAAATTTGGCACAAATAGGTAGTTGTGTAACTAAAATAGGTAGGAGGAGAGATAGCTCTTATGTCACAAAAAAGAAGTTGTATCAAACCTTTTATGTCGGATCTAGAACAAACCAATCGGTATCGCCATCATACAACCCAACCGTGGCTCGTGATGCATATATATGCATATCAAATGCACGGTTGGACGTATGATGGAGAATCCGAATGATTTGTATTCAGTCGATGAACTGGTAGATGTATGCAGTCGATGAACTGGTAGATGTATGTAGTCGATGAACTGAAAGACTTATGCAGGGAAGGCGAGAGGTGGGCTAGCTATATATATATATATATATATATATAGGGTTGTCTGGCTCACAAAGTGATTGTGGTAGTTTCGATCCAACGACTCACATGAGCTAGGAAGAAACACACCCTTGATCCAACGACTCGCAAGAGCTAGAAAGAAACACACGATCCGTGTGATTCTTCCTGATTGGTGGGATGCACATTAGTACCCACTCCGGACTCCGAAACCCTGATACTCGGAAAGAGTTTGTCCAGTTTGTACACGAAGTGCGTCCAGTTTTTGCCGTGACCCTCTCTACTCTTTCGCGCATGCTATGCGGGTGATATGATGATACCATGCCAAGTTTCAACATTTTCAGGATTCATTTTGTAGTGATTTTCAATTTCACGGTCATTTAGCTCTCTAAACAATTAGGTAAATGACCGAAAAACAACAAATGATGTTAGAACATGTTGGAAATTGATGACGCTGCTTTAAATGCTGCATACTGAACACAAAAGAAGTCCGGAGTTTAAATAAGTTATTAAAAATAAAAAAGAGGTGCAATGCTGGTTAATTTGCTTCAAGCCATTCGGAATAGTGTAGACTGCACTGCACATAGCTCAGTGCAATCTATGCTATTCCGCAAGGCTTGAAGCTAATGAACATGTAGGTGAGCATTGCAACTCTTCGTCATTGTCTGTGCACTCACGGCTTATAAACCGCTCATACTGCCTCTCTCTTGGCGAGGTGGGACTAAAAACAGCTTGCCATAACCTCATTAGTACCGGTTCGTGGTAAGAACCGGCACTAAATGGTGATGGTGGGGCCACAGCCTGACCGCAGGCTGATGCAACCTCTTTAGTACCGGTTCATGGCATGAACCGGTACTAAAGGTTCGCCACGAACCGGTACTATTGATCGCCGCCACGAACCGGCACTAATGTGCACATTAGTGCCGGCTCTAATTCAATCCGGCACTAATGTGCTTCACGTTTGACCCTTTTTCTACTAGTGAAGGAACGTCGGCGGCGCCCTGCGAAAACATGTAGGGTGTCAGGGATGCCCAGTCAAAGGCAAGGAGATGAAGTCATCGACCGAGAGGCTTAGTTACCGTGATGCCGTCGAGCTCGGCTAATGTCGAGGCACCGCCAACGGTGGGCGTGCAACTGACGGAGGGGCCGCTTGCTGGCGAGGTGCCGGCCGGCGTACACCCGGGTGCATTAAGCTCCAATGCCCGTGCCGGCGTCGGAGACACGAATACCGCCTCCGCCAGAGACACCAATGGCGCCGCCGGAGACACCAATGGCGCCGCCTGCGCGCTGTGCGAGTTGCTGGCCGTGAAGCTGGGAACCGGGGGAGGCCCTGTTGGCCGCCCGCAATCCACGTCGTCAGCCCATGAATCAATGTAGGCACCATGGCGTTGAGCTTCGTTCCCAGTTGTTGTTCCACTTGCTCTTGGACAAGCTCCGGAATCCGCGCCACTTGTGCCTTGGGTGCTTCAACCTCGCGCGACTGGCTTTCCGAGCTGGTCTTTTTCTCCTTTCGCCCACCAGCGGTATAGTATGACAACCATTTTGTGGACAAGCCTTTGCCGGCCACACGACCAGCTGATGTCGGCTTACTGAGCTTATCCTTGTTTTTCATTATGTTCAACGCCCTATTCAAAGGGGTGTCGAAAGGGGAGCTCTGAGACGACCCCGCGCTACTGCTTTCTTTGTCCTGCGGAAGGAACGTGAACCATTTTGAAATATTGGGGATTAATTAGAATGCAACCATATGGAGCTAATTACGCGGGGGTGTATTCCTTAGCAGAACAAGCTCAAGCTGCTTGGTCTTCGGATCCATGGTAAGCTCCTTTGTTACCGGGTCCTCCTTGTACCGGGCCCTGAGAAAGTTCCTGGTCTGCTTGTCACTATATTTCTCGAAGCGGGGCGGTAGGCCTTGCTTGGCACGCTCCGCGTCCTCCTTGTCCCATATAGGCTCCGCCACTCTATAACAGCCGGGACCGAGTTGGTGGATCCCTAAGTTCAACTGCCGCATTTCTTTCCCCCACTGACTTGATCCGGAGGTTGCGGGGCTCTCGCACTTGATCTTGAACTCCTTGTAGTCATCTTCGCTCATCAAAGGATATTTTTTTTGACTGGAAACTATGAGGCAACAGCCCCATCTCATCAAAGGATATTTCGCCTTGATCTTGTCATAACTATCACCTTTATCAATCATTGCCTTCACCATGCTTCTCCAAGTAGACAGGGTCGTGCTCATCTTCGTGAGGGCGGCACTGTTCACTTTATTCCCTGAGAAGCGTGTGTTTGCAAACTCAGCGGGGAACTTGTATCGTTCGTGTAGCTTCATGAAGAGGAGGCTGTGCAAATTCCCTCGATCCTTATGCCTTAGGTTCTCGGTGTTGATCGAGATGGTGCTCCGGAGAATGCACCCGAGCTGAACCGAGTACCCCTTGACTACTTGTTTGGGCGCCGTCGGATGCCCGTCGGAGTTCACTTCAGTAAATTCCTCCCCGATGGTGCCGAGCACGCTCGGGCGCCGGTCCTTCCGTTGCCTCTTCGGTTGGCTGCCATCTGTGCGTGCGCCGCCATCATCAGTGGTGGCATCCTCGGCGGCTCCATCAGTGGTGTCATCCCCGATGCCACTAGTGGTTGTGTAGTCAGGATCGGTGTCTTCCGCGGCGTCCTCATAGCGGTGAGGTTCTTCCTCCAACTCCTGGGACAGCTCCCAGAATGGCTTGCCGCCCGAACCGCCGGCCTCATCATTGTGGGCCATGTTTCGCTCTAAATAGGAAAAAAGTTTGGTCAAAAAGTTGGTTATTGTCAACGAACAAGATCATGGTCTCATCATTTAGGGTTTGTCGACACCGAGGCATCCTAAAAGCTAAGCTTTTATCATTTAGCGTTTGTCAACGCCGAGGCACCCTAAAAGCCTAAGCGTACATCATTTAGGTTCTCATCGACACCGAGGCACCCTATAGAAGCCAAGTTAAGTTTTCATCATTTAGGGTTTATCGATGCCGAGGCACCCTAGGTTGGGCCTAATCACTTGGCACTAATCACTGGGCTCTATTGCCACCTATGTTGGGTTTATCATCTAGGGTTTATTGATGCTAAGGAGAATTCTAAGTTGGGCCTAATCACTTGGCTCTATTGCCACCTATGGTTTAATGCAGCAAGAATGGTGGGGCAGTTGATCCTACTTAACTAAGTACTAAGATACCTCGGTCCATGCATTAGTCGCAAGTACCCCATATGTCCTATTTTTAGCAAAGTCATGCTAAGATTCACGGAAAATTTCGGCATGACCTTTGCTGAAAATAGGACATATGGAGTACCCGAATTTGCCGAAACGGAAGTTAATCGACATTCTGGCAAACTCAAGGGCCACTCGGGGTACCTGCAAATTCATCACGACACAATGGTCGGAGACAAAACCCAGCAAACTAGCAAGATGATCATCATCTTTGCAAGTCATTACTTGTCAAATACAGAAGAAGGAACAATTTATTTGTGACATAGTTGGCCCATACAGAAGAAGCAACACCCTGCACTAGCCTAAAAACAAGTGAAGTTTCACCCATATAAGAACAACTTTATAAAATCAGAGAAGTTGCTATGTTTTTTCTACTGCTAGGAAAAACATCACTCATTGGAAATGAAAATCTCAGTACCAGCATTTTGAACTTTGAAATGAAATACAGTAGTAGTATTAGTAGTATATGGAGTAGTATCTTGTCTAGTAGTAGTATTAGTTGTATATGGAGTAGCAAGTTTTGCCTCAGAGACCGCAAAAGCTATGTTTTTTCTCAATTCAGATAGCTAAGTGGAAAACCACGTCAAGTTCTGTTTTAATACTCTATTTCTCAATGCATGCAATTGGTTTCATCTGGACTACATCATATAACCACCAATAAAGGACACTGAAAAAAATATATAGAGAAGCCTACGGTTCCTATCCTTGAGTAGCATGATTAGAGATGAGTAGATCTCCTAAAGGTGTCCTAAGCACCTGCTGTTACTCTTGGAAGCAATGCAAACATGTAAAAGTTATTACTGTTGAGAATACTACTCAAATATCCAACTATCAGGACACAAGGCATGATAATCCATCTAATCTAATGAAATCTGAACTCAACCTGATCATGGTTCATGCCCTTAGACACATCAGCACCTCAAGAATGCCATGACAAAAATGAAAAGGACCAAGACAATCACCACACAAGTGAAGAGAGAACTCGGGGCCTCTTTGACAAAAATGAAAAGGACCAATACAATGAAAAGGACCAGTGAGATGAAAAAACTAAGGTAAGGGGGGACATCAAAACGCAGAAGTGCATAACACAAGCTCACCGACATAGACACACATAACAGCCGCACAACAGCATAGACATTAAACATGTGCAGAGATCACAATCAACAAAGGTTTCCATCAGGTGTATTTCAGACTATTATTCCCATCCCGAGAAAGCATCGACTTCAGAATATCCCCTTTTCAAAGAATGTGTTCTGTGATGAAAGCACTAGCGAATCATGTTAAAGCTAACCCCTAGTTTTGACCCTCAACTATAACAACCGCATGCAGTACAGAGAAGTGTCGATGTAGGCATCAAACATTATAATGCCGCATGGCAAGGTCTCAAGTTACATGATCAGTTGTGCTTGACTGAAAATTTTGACAGGAAAATTTTGACTGGAGTAACAAAGGCATAACAGTAGAAATTACAGGTGTAGATTGCTCTGTTCAACAAACTTCCTATCAGTCCAACAATGTTTCTGAATCTAAACTATTTCAGTTAATAGAACCTAAACCTGGCAATGTTCAGTTAACAGAAAGGGGGGAAAGGGGAACCGGTGCAGCTCACCGAGAGGAAGACGATGGCGAGCTCGTGCGAGGCCGGGGTTGACGAGGTGACGCGGATGGACGGTGAGGCCGCGGTGGCCGGAGGTGGAAGAAGGCGCAGACACCGTAGACGGTGGAGGCGTCGGTGTCGTAGAGGCGCCGGAGACCTTGCCCTGCGAGACAGAGAAGGGGCCGTCAGCCCCGGCGCAGGCGGGGGGCAAGGGGGGGAGGAGGGGGGGGAAGGGGAGGAGGAGGGTCGGGGGGTGTACGGTGCTGCATCGCTGCTCGGCGCCGACGGCGAGGAGGAAGGCGAAGACGTTGAGGGTCGGGGCGGCGGGGGTGGGGGGCGCGGCGGCGGCTAGGGTGGAGTCCGGCAGGGGTGGGGGCACGGGGGTGGCGGGGCTGGGGGCGCGGGGGCGTGGGGGCGGCGGGGGTGGAGTCCGACGGGGGTCGGGGCGGCGGCGTCGTGGGTCTGGCGAGGGAGAGAGGGACGAAGGGGATCTGGCGAGGGAGAGGGAGGACTTAGCTATAGGGGGAAGCTTACTAATGGCGCACCACCCGGCGATGCGCCATTAGAAATCTTTTTTTAGATAGCAATGGCGCACCCACCGCCGGTGCGCCATTAGAAATCTTTTTTTAGATAGCAAAGCACACCACCAGGCCGGTGCGCCATTAGTATATTTTTTATTATTTTTTAATAAATGAATATGAATATGAAACAGTAATATTTTTTTATAAAATAGTAATAATTGTTGTTTAACAACAATTGTAGTCTACAATTTATTATTATTATTATTTTAGAAAATGAATATGAATATGAAACAGTAATAATTTTTTAAAAAATATCATCAAATTTGTTATTTGAAAATATCATCGTCGGCGTGGAGCGGGGGAGGTGGAGTGGGGGAGGGTGCGGGGGGTGCTCGTCGGCGGCAATGGAGCGGGGGAGGGTGCGGTGGGTTGTGGGCCGCGCTGGAGCTAGCGGGGGAGGTGCGGGTGGAATCGAGATCGAGATGGAGGGTGCGGGGGGTGCTCGTCGGCGGCGGTGGAGCGGGGAGGGTGCGGTGGGTCGTCGGCGGCGGTGGAGCTAGCGGGGGAGGGTGCGGGTGGAATCGAGATCGAGATGGAGGGGGATCGAGATCGAGTGTCCTCATGAATTCAAAAAGTGCCAATGAAATTTAAAAATATTCATGATATCAAAAAGTGCCCATGAAATACAATCGAGAAATGAAGACTACGATTTAAATACAATCGGTCTTGGCTAGCTATCTGTTCACAATCTTCTTGCCCTTCTTTTTCGCAAATGGAGTTCTTCTGTGGAACGGACGTCCTTTAGGTAGGGTGGTCCTGCTTCTTCTTGTGGTGTATGCTGCTACTTCATCGTCGTCGTCATTTTCGATCTTCGGGTCGCCGTACTTGTCGAAGTCTTGCTCATTGGCTACTCCATCCATTCCGATGATCTTCCTTTTGCCTCTCCTCACGACAACACGACTGGGCTTTGACGGTTCGGTAATGAAGAAGCATTGGTCCACTTGGGAAGCCGGTACCCATGGTTCATTTTTCGCGGTGACGTTTGCGCCCGCGGTATTGGATTTGGCTTCGGGTATAACCGTGGTGGTGAAATACCAGTCTTCTTTTAGGACGCTCTTGGCCCATCTGACACGGAATATCGGGACCTTCTCTCCAGCGTAGCTCAGCTCCTAGATCTCCTCGATCCTTCCATAGTATTTGTCCTTGTCGTTACCGGCGTAGGATTCCATCGTTACCCCGGAGTTGTGATAACCATCGCTCTTCATGTCCTTGTCCTCGGTGTAGAATGTGTAGCCGTTGATATCGTACACATCATAGGTCATCAGGTTGTGCTCGGCGCCCTGTGACAAGGCGAATATGAGTTGTTCTTCCGCGGAAGAATCCTCATGTAAAGGGTACGACAGAAGCTTCTGCTTGAACCAACGCGTGAAACATGAGTTGTGCTCTTTGATTATATCTCCGTCCGTCCTCTGTTGGCCTCGGTCATTGTACGTCTTCTCAATAAAGGTTTTGTGCTCTACCACCCAAGGATTGACCACGTCTATGTGTTGTAGCGCCACTAGGTTTGCTCTTTGAAAGTCGGTGAGTCGACCCTCGAAGTCGACATGAATTTCGCGGCGACCCTCATGGTGACCCCATCCAGCGAGCCTGCCGAGGTGCCTGTTGACGGGCAGACCAACAGGGTTCTCGATGCCTAGATAATTCGTGCAGTAGGAGATGCACTCTTCAGTCAGAAAGCCCCTGGCTATACTTCCCTCTGGACGTGACATGTTGTGAACGTATCCTTTGATGACACCATTCATCCTTTCGAACGGCATCATGTTGTGCAGGAACGTCGGCCCGAGTTGGATGATATCCTCCATGATATGGACCAGCAGATGCACCAAAACGTCGAAGAATGCGGGCGGGAAGTACATCTCAAGCTCGCATAGTATCACCATGATCTCTTCCTGTAGCCTTCTGAGTTGCCTCACACCAACCGACTTCCGAGAGATGACGTCGAAAAAGTTGCATAGGCCAAATAGCGTTTCACGGACGTGCGCGTCCATGATCCCACGGATTGCAATTGGAAGTATCTGCGTCATCAGCACGTGACAGTTGTGAGACTTCATCCCGCTGAACTTCTGCTTCGCTGGGTCTAGGTATCTGCTTATCTTCCCCGCGTAAACGTAAGGAAGTTTTACTCCTACGAGGCAGGTGAAAAACTGCTCGATCTCCTCCTGACTTAGAGTGAAGCACGCGGGAGGGTAGTCATTTCCGGTCTTCTTGGCCTTTTTGCCTTTGCGATGACTTTCTGTGTCCTGCTTCACCTCATCATCATCATCATCATCATTAGTGTGAAGCTCTTGCCTGATGCCCATTGATTTCAAGTCTGCCCTTGCTTTCGGCCCATCTTTGGTCCTCTCTGGCATGTTGAGCAGGGTACCAAGCAGACTCTCGCACACGTTCTTTGTGATATGCATGGCATCAAGGCTGTGAGGCACACGGTGGATCTTCCAGTACGGCAAGTCCCAGAAAATAGACCTTGTTTTGCATACCTTCAGCAGCGGCTCTGGCGCATTTCGCTTCTTTCCCGGCTCTGGCACCTTTTGCTTCTTTCTTGACAGTGGGCAATATTTCCAATTTTTCAACAGCCGGTATATTTCCTCACCGCTCCTCGTACGCGGGCGTCTTCGGGGTTCGGTTTCACCATCGAACAGATCCTTGCGTTTCCTCCACGGGTCATCGTCGCGAAGCCACCTTCGATGTCCCATGAACACGGTTTTTGAAGACCCGGGATCTCTATCTAGCTAGCGATACGTTGTGTCATCCATGCACCTGCCGCATCCAGAAAATCCGTGGACCACCTGCCCCGCGAGATATCTGTAACCGAGATAGTCGTGCACCGTCGTGAGCAGTGCGGCTCTCATAGGGAAATATTCTTTCTCTGCGGCGTCCCATGTATTGGCTGGCGTTTTCCACAGCGTGTCTAACTCCTCTTTCAGCAGCCCCAGATACAGATTGATGTCTATCCCTGGTTGTTTCGGCCCTTCAATTAGCATACTCATGTGAATGTACTTCCTCTTCATGCACAACCAGGGGGGAAGGTTGTACATCCACACAAACACAGGCCAGGTGCTATGTGGCTGCCAAACGGATTGACTCCAGCGGAGCTCGCACCCAGCACGATGTTCCTTGGATCCTTCCCAAATTCTGGGTGTTCGAAGTTCAACGCTTGCCACTGGCTCCCATCCTTAGGGTGACTCAGCATCTTGTCTTTTTTATTTATCTCCGGATCATTTGCATCATCTTCTCGCTTCTTCTCCTCCCTATCCGCGTGCCAACGCAGGAGCTTTGCTACCTTAGGGTCCGCGAAATACCACTGCAGACGAGGAGTGATCGAAAAGTACCACACCACTTTTCGATGAGCTTTCTTCCTCTTCTTGTATCGAGTGACGCCGCACATCGGACATATGGTAGACTCCGCGTGCTCGCCCCTATAAATGATGAAATTGTTCATGCACACATGGTATTTCACGTGTGGTAAATCCAGAGGACACATGACTTTCTTCGCCTCCTCGAAACTGGTCGGGCACTTGTTCCCCTTGGGAAGACGTTCGTGCCAGAATGACATGTTCTCGTCGAAGCATGCGTTGGTCATTTTGTGTTTTACCTTCATCTCCAAAGCCATGAGCGTTACTTTCAGGCGGGTATCCTCGGGTCTGCATCCTTCATACAATGGAGTAACCGCGTCTATCTCCAGTTGATCCAGCTTGGCTTTCTCTCGGGCGGCAGCTCTTGCGTTATTCATCTGCTTGAGAAGCAGCTCTTGAATATGAGGGTCCTGCACCCAGCCCATCAATGGTCCATCGTCGTCTGCTCCGCCGGCATCTTCATCTTCATGATCATGCCCTTCGTCTGCTCCGGCATCTTCCTCATCATCATGTCCGGCATCTTCTACATGATGACTATGTACAGCATCACCGTCGTGATCATGTCCTGGAGATCTTCGTCTTCTCGCCCACCCGAGCCGCGGTGGTTGTCTTGCTGCCCTTCCTCATTTCTTGCCCGGCCACCATGGACGACTTCATAGTCATCTTCATCACCTTGCCACCGATAGCCATCCATGAAACCACGCAAGAGCAGGTGGTCCCGCACCTGCCCGGAATCCGGGTCCGCAATAAGGCTCTTTAGCTTGCATCTTTGACACGGACATCTTATCTCCGTCTCGTTCTTTTGAAGCATCTCAGCCTTCGCGGAGCTCAAAAACCTATTCACGATGCCTTCGGTCATCGTGCGGACCATGGTCGCCTGCGGGGTAGAGCAAAATGATATTTTAGAACCAAGAAAAAATTTGGCATGACTTTCCCTAAAAATAGGACGAAAAAGAATGCATAGTGCCAAAATTCTCGCCGAAACGGAAATGAATCAACATTCCGGCAAAATATTGGCAACTATCGCATTTCAAATACCGGTACCTGCAAACACAAACATATATGCAACACCACAAACATATGCAACACCACAAAAATACATAGATCTAGCTAGGCCACAAAAACTGCATGTGCACGTTGTTGGAGCGAGCTAGGGAGAAAAAAAAGTAGATCTACAACATGAAGATAGCTTTCCCCTTACTTACCTATAAAAAAAGGTAATTTCACCACTTAATTTTGATGAATCTACGGTGCAAATGAGGTGAGGAGGAGGAGGCAGCCGACAAGCTTGGAGAAGGAGGTGGAGGGAATGAAGTGGGGAAAGTGAGTGTGTAGGTGTGGCTGTCCAAAATATCTAGCTGGTCCCAGGTTACTAATGGCGCACCACACAGCCATGCGCCATTAGTAACCCAACATACTAATGGCGCACCTCCTGGCCGTGCGACATTAGTAGTTTTGCAAAAAAAAGTTATATATATATACTAATGGCGCACCGTGGCATTGTGCGACATTACTAGTTTAAACTAGTAATGGCGCACTTTGCAACGGTGCGCCATTAGTAGTTTTGCAAAAAAAAGAATAAAAATTTTACAGTAGTGGCGCACTCTACGGCTGGTGCGCCATTACTAGTTAGAACTACTAATGGCGCACTTTGCCTGGATGCGCCATTAGTATGTTTGGAAAAATGAAAAAAAATGTTACTAGTGGCGCACCTTGTGCCTGGTGCGCCATTAGTGTCTTCCACACTAATGGCGCATCACCACATGGTGCGCCATTAGTATATAGTAGTGGCGCACCACTTCTCTGGTGCGCCATTAGTGTCAATTTCATCTATAGCCCTTTTCCTAGTAGTGTGTCCCTTCTCCCTCACCACCGTCGGAGAGCTTGGCCGAGCGAAGCCTGATCGGGCTGGTGGCGGTGAGGATCGCCTGATCTCACTCAGTGGGTGTGGGCGCGGGTCGAGCTGCACGGGCATCGGATGCGGCAGCACGGTGATGGCCTTCGTGGTGGCGCCGGGGCGGCGGGCGACGTGGTGTTGGCAGGGGTGCGTGGCCGGGTGGCGGCATCGGTCTCGGCTGGATCACCTCCGCGAGCAGCACCGATTGTGGCAACTTGGTTCGAGGCGGGCTTGGCGACTGATGGGTTGCTTAGGCGGCATTGCCTGGCAAGGGATGCCTTGGCGTCACAGCGGTGGTGCGGGCCAGGGTGCTAGCCCCTCCGGAGGTCTTCTTTTGCGGTAGGGTACAGTCAGTCCAACGGCCCTCACCGGTGGATAAGTGGTCGGCGGCGCCTCACGTGGATCTGGCCGGAGGCCATGGTGGGGCGTTTGGGGTCACAGGAGGGATGGTTGGTCTAGCTACCCTTCGCTGGCACAAGTGGTGTCGGTTCGGACATGCTCTGCTCCTTCTCCTCCCCATTTCCCCTGCCTGGTGCTTCCTGGCATCGATCCCCGAGTGGAGGCAGAGGGTGATGACCAGGTGAAAACCTCGTCTGGCTCTAGCCACACTGACAGTAGCGGAGTCTATGGCATCGATCTCTTCTTGAAGGCGTCGTTGCGGTGGCCCTTTTTCCTTCGTGTTACTCCGGGTGAAAACCTCGATCCGTTGGATCGAGCGATGACGACACTCCAGCGTCATACCTTTGTTGAAGGCACCTCTATGGAGTCCATGGTCTGTCGAGTTTCAGCATTGTCTCTTCACGGTGGCGCAGTACATGGTTGAGAGCTCCATAGACCCCTAGCGATGCTCTATTTATTCACTTCATGTTTACTTTGGGGTGTTTGTGGTAGTGTTGCTGTTTGTCGGCTCCCTTGTATATTTCCTTGGGCATGTGTGGTGTGTTGGCGTGTTGTATATGGGTTTTGTAAGTTGGCCGTGGCTTTATCTATAAAGCGGAGCGAAAGCCTGTTTTTGTAATCAACATCAATACATCAAGTAATGTTACATGTACGAGGAGGAAACATATGGTTTAACAGGCATGCTGACTTGAAAGAGTGTGATTAGAAGATAAAGAGAGGGATGGGCCCAACCCCATACAATTAGAGGGGGAGGGGGATTAGTTGAAAAGTTTTGTAAAATGTTCGTGCGTCAAAGATTGGTGGTGGTACCTTAGTCCAACAAGGATCAAATCACATGTGTGATGTTTTGGTGTCTTGGGCGTGATTGTGTATGTATGATGGTGTGAGTCTATGCATGTGTGCATCTACGTTTTATGGGTGTTTCTCAAACAAAAAAATCATGTCAATTTGTTTTACCTGTATATGAGCGGCAATAGATCTGATGTTCATCCGCTGAGCTTCGCTAGGAGCCCATTCACCTTATACTTATCAGCGTATTGTGGCCGGTCCACCCGAAGCTTGTCAAACCAATTTAGAATGGACTTGAGCTCCTTTGGACCAAACTTTCCCTTGGAGTCTCTCCTACTCTCTCTCTCTCTCTCTCTATCTCTCTCCTTCGCACTAGAATCACTTGCCTATTATTCAAGGGTGTGTCTAGAACTCAGACGACACGGCTGGATGTTGCAAACGGCGATGAAAAATGTTGTGATGGTACAACAACAATAAATGCTACAACTGTTCTAACTAAAATGCTACAACCATCAATGAAGGATGTTGCAACCAATGAGATGATGTACTACAACCGATGAGGGTCGACATGCTTCAACCAGCAAGACGAATGTTGCAATGTTAGTAAAATATGTTGCAAACAATCGCAAAAAATTCTGCATGGTCGACTGAGACTTGTATACATATCAGTTGACTGAGTTTTAGCAAGCCCGGTTAATTCAACTACACCAATCAATCTTCCAAATCGTTCAAGACTCTCCAAGGTTTTGCCGCTGGGGAAACCCATGTCCGTGTTGGGGAACGTAGTAATAATTCAAAAATATTCCTACGTGTCACCAAGATCAATCTAGGAGATACTAGCAACGAGAGAGAGGGAGTGCATCTTCATACCCTTGAAGATCGCTAAGAGGAACCGTTACAAGGAACGCGGATGATGGAGTCGTACTCACGGCGATTCAAATCGAGGAAGATCCGATCTAGCGCTGAACGGACGGCGCCTCTGTTCAACACGCGTACAGCCCGGGGACGTATCCTCCTTGATCCAGCAAGGGGAGAGGAGAAGTTGAGGGAGAGCTCCGGCAGCACGACGGCGTGGTGGTGGAGCTTGCAGTTCTCCGACAGGGCTTCGCCAAACGCTACGGAGGAGGAGGAGGTGTTGGAGAGGGGGAGGGCTGCGCCACGCAAAGGGTGCGGCTGCCCTCCCACCCCCTCTTTTTATAGGGTGAAGGGAGAGGGGTCCGCCCCCCTAGATGCATCTAGAGGGGGGCGGCGGCCAAGGGGGGACTTGCCCCCCAAGTTTGGTGGGAGGTGCCCCCACTGAGGGAGTCCTGGACTAAGGAGTCCTCGGGCGTCCGGCCTGTTATCTATGGGCCGAACTGATGGTCTGTGAAGATATGAAGACCAAAGACTGTACCCGTGTCCGGATGGGACTCTCCTTGGCGTGGAAGGCAAGCTTGGCGAACAACTATGAAGATTCCATCTTATGTAACTGACTCTATGTAACCCTAGATCCCTCGGTGTCTATATAAACCGGAGGGTGTAGTCCGGAAAGGATATACTCAATACCGTAGTCATATAGGCTAGACTTTTAGGGTTTAGCCATTATGATCTCGTGGTAGATCAACTCTTGTAATACTGATATTCATCAAGATCAATCAAGCAGGAAGTAGGGTATTACCTCCATAGAGAGGGCCCGAACCTGGGTAAACATCGTGTCCCCCGTCTCCTGTCACCATCAACCTTAGATGCACAGTTCGGGACCCCCTACCCGAGATCCGCCGGTTTTGACACCGACATTGGTGCTTTCATTGAGAGTTCATCTGTGCTGTTGCTAAAAGGTTTGATGGCCCCTTCAATCGTCAATAATGACGTTGTCTGCGGAGAAACTTTCCTCCCCGGATAGATCTTCGTGTTCGGCGGCTTCGCACTGCGGGCCAACTCGTTTGGCCATCTGGAGCAGATCGAAAGCTACGCCCTTGTCCATCAGGTCAGATTCGGGAGCTTGAACAACGTCCCGGACATCCGTGGAGACTTGATCTTCGCCGGATTTGATACCGCGGTAGCCACTCCCGGTCACCCCGATGATCATGACCTAAATCTGTCATCGAGCCGCATCCAGGAGATCGCTCCTGTAACCGCTCTGGCCCTAGAGTCTGAGCAGGCCGCGCCGAACAAAGATAGGAGGATTAACCCCACCATGGATGCCGCAGATTCCACGGCGTTGGAGCCGCACATGGACCTGGTCTCACATGACGCCTATGCCACCGGAACGCCGGACTCGTCTCCGGCTGTAGGTTCCGAACCACGCGAGCTCGCAGGCGCCAAGCTTGATCATTTATCAATCTTCAAATTCAGCGCCGCAGACATCTTCCATCACTCGCCTTTGGGCGATATTCTAAACTCATTAAAAAACCTATCCTCGATGGAGGACTCACAGCCGAACTATATCTGGCTCGAACCAGGGGCTGACGGTGGAGAACTGTGCTCCCCACCCATCACCCACTTCATAGCCACAGTCGAGGATTTGACTAATACACTTAATTATGACTCCGAGAATATCGATGGCATGGACAATGATGTCGATGACAACGAAGACCCCGTTGATACAACTAATGAACAAGATGAACGGGAAGATGGGCAGGTTATCCCTGTTAAATAGGTCACACACGAAGATTCGGAGGACGACAATTACCTTCCGCTCTCTAAAGATGAGGTGGGCCTCGGCACTGAGGATTTCGTCATGCCCGAGGAACCTCGTGAGCAGGAGCGCTTTAAGCGCCAACTAATAGCCACTGCAAGGAGCCTGAGAAAGAAGCAGCAGCTGCTTCAAGCTGACCAAGATCTGCTCAATGATAGATGGACCGAAGTCCTAGCCGCTGAAGAATACGGCCTTAGTGGACCAGCCAAAAGCTACCTGAAGCATAGATTGCTACCCCAGGGCGACGATAAGGCGCTGGAGCCCGTACCGTCATCGCACAATGCGGCAGGTCGACCACAACTGGGCCCAGGTAAATCGGCAACTCAAGCTGAACACCAGACCGCCCCACCTCACAGTAAAAGCAAGAACAAAACAGCTCGGGGTTATAAATACAACTATTAACAAGACTTGGGTAGTAAAGCAGGACACTCAAGAGCGATCTACGGATCGCAAGGACATACCTCGACACCTGACAACGGCCACCTATTCGGACGTGACAAACCTAGCCACGCCTGAGCTGAAAACCGCAAATGGACTCTGTCGGAGATACGCCGCAGTGTGGCCCAACATAGAGGCGCCGCACACCCTCTTTGCTTCACAAATGAAGTAATGGAGTATGAATTTCCAGACGGGTTCAAACCCATGAACATGAATCATACGATGGAACAACGGATCCCACGGTATGGATCAAGGAGTTCCTCCTCCATATCCACATGGCCCGCGAAGACGACCTTCGTGCCATCAAATACCTACCACTAAAACTCAAAGGACCAGCTCGGTACTGGTTAAACAGTATGCCGGAAAATTCTATCGGCAGCTGGGAGGATTTGGAGGATGCCTTTCGCAACAACTTCCAAGGAACATATGTCCGGCCATCGGCGCCGATGACTTAAGTAACATTGTCCAGCAGCCCGGAGAGTCAGCCAGGAAGCTCTGGACCATGTTCCTAGTTAAAAAGAACCAAATCGTCGACTGTCCGGACGCGGAGGCCCTTGTGGCCTTTAAACACAGCGTCCGGGATGAATGGCTTGCACGCCACCTCGGTCAAGAAGGACCTAGATCCATGACAGCCCTTACCGCTCTAATGACCCTCTTTTGCACGGGAGAAGACAGCTGGCTCGCTCATAGAAGCAGCAACGCCAGAGACTCGGGCACTTCCAAAATCCGAGACGGCAATGGCAAGCCACGACGAAGCATACACAACAGTCGCAATGATAATGAAAGATCATGCGACACAGCGGTCAACGTTGGATTTAGCAATCCCAAGCCCGGTCAACGGAAAAGGCCATTCAAGGCAAACAGAGACGGACCATCCAACCTAGACAGGATATTGGACCGGCCCTGCCAGATTCATGGCCACCCCAATAAACCAGCTAATCACACCAACAGAAGCTGTTGGGTCCTCAAGCAGGCCGGCAGGCTCAAGGCCGGACACAACGGAAATTGGCCACCAGGCAATAGGGACAATGGAGCAGCTCACCAGCTAAATGCCGGAGGGCGGAAGCAATTTCCCCTTGATGATCGATCAAATCCAGAACAAAAATAGCAGTTCGGCTTCCGCTGCCCATCTCATACACCCATTAAAACTATACCGCGCATACATAATTACGCACTCAAGATACCATGGGCATTGACGGAAGCACAATACGGACAAGTCTGCAGGCACTCCGTTAACATTCTTTAATTTCTTTCCTATTTTATTTTGTTTCATTATTTCTTAAAAAGCAGGTGGCGCAAAGGGGAAACACCTACGACCGACTCCATAGGAGTTTGGATCCGTACACTCACCTACGGGGCTACTTCCTTCAAGGATTCCCCTCACTGAGGAAAGGCGGCGCAGACGTGCGACAGGAGGTCCAAAATAACTTTTTGTAGACCGCACTCTCTTTTCGAGCCTGTAACATGCCTTTTTCCTCTGCCTTCGACCCAGGGCATATCAAATTGCCAGGGTCGTGGCCTTTATGTATATCAAGTAACCATTGGCATATCACTCGGGTCCCAGTTCAAATTATCCGAATTAATCACTCGCCTCTTTTTGCAAAATGAATACGCCTCCTATGGTTGTTTCACAGATATACCCCGCCTTAACTTGCTAGGGGCTCGGTACGGGAACAAATGAGTTGCCAACAAAGTCTGAACAGCTTTTACAACGTACTTCGGCATCGCGAGTTTGGCCTTATATGCATCAGCTCCGAATCATGTCTTGTGTCAATAGTTGGGTTGCCCGGCTCCTGTGCTTGCTATCCTATGTTCCGTTCTATCGGCTAGGGTAGTAAAGGGATAACTACTGCGATTGTGCTACCAGTTCACCTGGTGACGCACCTCAGTAGAGAAAGCCGGAAACTGACTGTCATGAGCGGCGAGAGCTGGTCAACCACTCGATGACTTGTCGGAATCTCTAGCGATTCCTCCATGTCACACGAAGGACCTCTTTTCCGGTCAATTATGTAAACGCATCGTATGAGTAAGCCGCAGACATACTAGGGGCTATGTCGTAGACCCACCATAAAAATCATATGGCTAAGTGAAAGTGTTAACGCCCTATAGTCTGGTTGCCTGGTTCGCCGCATTGACACCTCCTTTACGGACCAAGACGTTGGGTCAAGAGTGATCAGATGCTTTTTCGAACACCCATGTACTTCCTACAAGGGGGCTGAAGCTGACGACTAGAAAACTTTTAGATTATATTAAAACGGCCACACATGAGGAACACAAGCTTTCGAGCAAAATATACAAATAGATTTACTATAAAATTGTCTTGTACAATTCTCATACACCTCACTCGAACATTATGTCTTTCAAGCATTGACCCTCTATCAAGCGGGTAGCTACAAGGACGTCTTCAAAATAATGCTCCGGTTCATGGCGGTCCTTGCCCTTGGGTGGACTCTTCACCGCAATGCCGATGGCCTTCATATTCCTCCAGAACATCTTGACTCGGGCAAAAGCCATCCGTGCACCCTCGATGCACACCGATCGCTTAACAGCGTCGATACGCAGCACTGCATCAGCAAGCCGCTGCACCAAGCCGAAGTAACTATTCGGAACAGGCTCAGTTGGCCATAACCGGATTATGACGTTCTTCATGGCAGCACCGGATATCCTATGAAGCTCGGCCCACTGGGACATCTGCTCATTCAGCAACAGGGGGCGCTTCGAGGCGCCGAATTGTGACCATAAAAGCTTCTCTGTTGCGTACCCGTCTCGCACCTGATAATACTGCGCCCCATCGGAAGAACTCTTCGGCAAGTCTAAAAACTCGTTCGGAGAACTCCACAATTGGTTAAGCTGAGCATAGTTCGGATCGCCGAACTTAGCCTGTAGCAAAAATGGCTTACCAGCTGCAATCTTCCCAGCTTGCCGGATCTCCTCACGGGCTGCTCTGGATTCCGACCGCGCTTCTCTCGCCTCTCATATGGCCTTGTCAATTTCAGCCGTCTTGGCTTCATTCTCCTTTTCAAGGAGTTCACACCGGCTAGCAGCACTTTTTAGCTTGAGCGCCATCATGGATATCTTCTCCTCGTCTTGACGCTGAGCAGCTTGTTCGACTTTTAACTCAGCCGACGCCTTCTCGGCAGCCGCATTACTACACCGGGCCTGCTCCTTGGCCTGGGCTAGCTCCGCCCGAAGAATTTCAACGGCAGCAGCACCATCTGCAGCCAGGCACAACTTTTAGCGCCATGCATATATCACAAAAATGTATGTGTGGGGACTGCTCCGAATACATACCTTGCGACTCGTCAAGACGCATATTGATTAACTTAATGTCATCCCCGGCCACATCAAGCTTCCGTTGCAGCTCGGCAATATCCGCAGTCTGGGAAGTAGCCAGGGGGAAGCAGCCTGTATTCAAAGTTAATCAGATTAGTCCTCGAAAATTTCTTTTGATCCTCCGTTCGCTTCCTATGGGAAGCCAACCGGAGTCTCAGGGGCTACTGTCTATACACAGGTGTATTTTCTGAATAAAACACAATTGCACATATTACAGTACAAACCTCGAAGCCTCTCAGCAGGCTCGCAAAGGCCTTTCAATCCTCTCTTTGCAGATAGGACCTTTTCAACCATCGTACTCATCAAGGTATGATGTTCCTCTGAAACGGACGCCTGCCGCATCATGTTCGTCAAGATATCCAGCGCCTCTGGGTCTCCGGAGGCAGCCGCAGGAGTACGGTCACCCTTTGGCTGCATTCCGGATTGTTCGGGGTCTTCATTGTTGTTCCCCGGCCCCTGGGCCGCCGAAGTATCACCTTCGTGTAACGTCTTCGTCATCCCTTGCACCACTTGTTGGTCGGGGGAGACCCTCCGCGACGACACCTCAAAGTCGTTTGTCCTATCGGATGGAGAGACCGGTGGGGGTGTCTCGCTTTCCATCATCTCCGGGAGAAGGTCCCCCGAGGAAGAGGATTGTTGAAGGGGACTGCGCGCTGAGCTGCGAAAAATGTATATATTCTAGGCATCATAAGAAAAGAACGGGATATGTTTAAAACAGCCCGGTTCACTTACATTTGGTCGGAGGTTTGTCCTCATCATGAGACTGCACTTTGATGTCCTCCAGGCCCAGGCCGCCCCCTAGAGGCATCATGCCTCGCTTAGGAGCCTGCTTCTCCCAATCTTCGGAGGAGCCCCTCTTCTTCTTGGGAGGGAAAGAGATAGTGGCCCCCCTTTACTTTTGTCTTCGGATGAGGGGATTTTTATTCCTCCGGACACAAAGTCCAAGGTTCCTTGGGAATAGAGGCCATCCTTGTTCCTCTTGTCCTCCGCCTCGTCCTCCTTCTCCGGCATCTGGTATGGTGCTCGGGCCAGCATCCTTGTTAGGACAGGATTCGTTGGACTCTCGGGCAGAGGGGCCGAACACATAATCAGTTCTGCCTTCTTTATCCAGCCCTGGAAAAAGATAGCTTACTCAGTACCATATTACTGTATGCATGACTATGAAGTATTCAAAAGCCAAGTGCTTACCGGGGTATCCGGACGATTACAGTTAAGGCCAGCGTCCTCAGCAGTATCCGGCCAATGTTTCCGCTTCCCAAAAAATAACTTCCACATCCCTTCGTGTGTGGCGCTGAAGAAGTGTTGGAGGGTTTGTGGTCCTTCTGGATTAAACTCCCACATGTGGCGAGGCCTGCGCTGGCAGGGCAGGATTCGGCGAACTAACATCACTTGAATCACACTGACGAGATCTATATCTCTCTCGAGGAGGGTTTGAATGCGGCTTTGTAAGGTTTGCACTTCATCCACTAATCCCCAGTCTAGCCCCTTGTTGACCCATGATGCAAGCTATAACGGTGGGTCGGGACGGAAGGTGGGGGCAGCTACCCATTTAGCACTGTGGGGCTCTGTAATATAAAACCACTCCTGCTGCCAGTAATTGGAAGCCTCGGTAAAAGAACCTTTTGGCCAGGGAGTGTTGGCGAGTTGGCTGATTGTAGCACCGCCGCACTCCGCCTGTTCCCCGTCGACTACCTTCGGCTTCACGCTAAAGGTCTTGAGCCATAAGCCGAAGTGTGGGGGGATTCGAAGGAAGACCTCGCATGTAATGATAAACGCTGAGACATGGAGGATAGAGTCTGGGGCAAGATCGTGAAAATCTAGTCCGTAATAAAACATTAGCCCTCGGACAAAAGGGTGAAGAGCAAACCCTAACCCCCGGAGGAAGTAGGAGATGAATACCACCCTCTCGCCGGATCAGGGGGTCGGGATAACTTGTCCTTGAGCAGGAAGCCGGTGGTGGATCTCTGCAGTCAGATATCTGGCCGCCCGAAGCTTTGCGATATCCTCCTCTGTAACGGAGGAAGCCACCCATCAGCATTGGGAGCTGGATCCGGACATGATGGGAAGGCTGACAGCAATGGAGTCGAACCTTGGGTGCTGGAACTCGGGGATGGGGAGGCTGAGGAGAGGCTTGGCATAAAAAGACGGCCCTTGGTTCCTTTATAAACGCCTCCGGTATTGAACGCCTCCTCCTAAGCCTAAGAACCTGCCTATTCCTAAGGAATCTTTCTCACAGGACGGTTGGGTTATCCACACTCGTATTGATGAAAACCCCGCAATAAGGGGACACGATCTCTGCTTTGACAAGACGTGCCTGAAGGAAATATGCCCTAGAGGCAATAATAAAGTTATTATTTATTTCCTTATTTCATGATAATGTTTATTATTCATGCTAAAATTGTATTAACCGCAAACATAATACATGTGTGAATACATAGACAAACAAAGTGTCACTAGTATGCCTCTACTTGACTAGCTCGTTAATCAAAGATGGTTATGTTTCCTAACCATAGACATGTGTTGTCATTTGATTAACGGGATCACATCATTAGGAGAGTGATGTGATTGACATGACCCATTCCATTAGCTTAGCACCCGATCGTTTAGTATGTTGCTATTGCTTTCTTCATGACTTATACATGTTCCTATGACTATGAGATTATGCAACTCCCGTTTGCCGGAGGAACACTTTGTGTGCTATCAAACGTGACAACGTAACTGGGTGATTATCAAGGAGCTCTACAGGTGTCTCCAAAGGTAAATGTTGGGTTGGCGTATTTCGAGATTAGGATTTGTCACTCCGATTGTCGGAGAGGTATCTTTGGGCCCTCTCGGTAATGCACATCACATAAGCCTTGCAAGCATTGCAACTAATGAGTTACTTGCGAGATGATGTATTACGAAACGAGTAAAGAGACTTGCCGGTAACGAGATTGAACTAGGTATTGAGATACCGACGATCGAATCTCGGGCAAGTAACATACCGATGACAAAGGGAACAACGTATGTTGTTATGCGGTCTGACCGATAAAGATCTTCGTAGAATATGTGGGAGCCAATATGAGCATCTAGGTTCCGCTATTGGTTATTGACCGGAGACGTGTCTCGGTCATGTCTACATTGTTCTCGAACCCGTAGGGTCCACACGCTTAAGGTTTCGATGACAGTTATATTATGAGTTTATGAGTTTTGATGTACCGAAGGAGTTCGGAGTCCCGGATGAGATCGGGGACATGACGAGGAGTCTCGAAATGGTCGAGACGTAAAGATCGATATATTGGACGACTATATTCGGACATCGGAAAGGTTCCGAGTGATTCGGGTATTTTCGGAGGTACCGGGGAGTTACGGGATTATGAGGAAGAAGCAATGGGCCTTAATGGGCCTTAGTGGGAAGGACCAGGAGGTGGCGCGCGCCCCTCCCAAGCCCAGTCCGAATTGGAAAGGGATTTGGGGCGCGGCCCCTCTCTCCCTTCCTTCCCCTCTTCCCCCTTTCCCCTCTTCTCCTAGTTGGACTAGGAAAGGAGGAAACCTACTACAACTAGGAGTAGGAATCCTACCCCCTTCCACCATAATCCTCGATAATATTGTAGCGGTGCTTAGGCGAAGCCCTGCGACGGTAGAACATCAAGATCGTCACCACGCCGTTGTGCTGACGGAACTCTTCCCCGACACTTTGCTGGATCGGAGTCCGGGGATCGTCATCGAGCTGAACGTGTGCTAAAACTCGGAGGTGCCGTAGTTTCGGTGCTTGATCGGTCGGGCCGTGAAGACGTACGACTACATCAACCGCGTTGTGCTAACGCTTCCGCTGTCGGTCTACAAGGGTACGTAGATCACACTCTCCTCTCTCGTTGCTATGCATCACCATGATCTTGCGTGCGCGTAGGAAATTTTTGAAATTACTACGTTCCCCAACAGTGGTATCAGAGCTTAGGTTTTATGCGTTGATGTTATGCGCGAGTAGAACACAAGTGAGTTGTGGGCGATATAAGTCATACTGCTTACCAGCATGTCATACTTTGGTTCGGCGGTATTGTTGGATGAAGCGGCCCGGACCGACATTACGTGTACGCTTACGCGAGACTGGTTCTACCGACGTGCTTTGCACACAGGTGGCTGGCGGGTGTCAGTTTCTCCAACTTTAGTTGAACCGAGTATGGCTACGCCCGGTCCTTGCGAAGGTTAAAACAGCACCAACTTGACAAACTATCGTTGTGGTCTTTGATGCGTAGGTAAGAACGGTTCTTGCTAAGCCCGTAGCAGCCACGTAAAACTTGCAACACCAAAGTAGAGGACGTCTAACTTGTTTTTGCAGGGCATGTTGTGATGTGATATGGTCAAGACGTGATGAGATATAAGTTGTTGTATGAGATGATCATGTTTTGTTGAAGTTATCGGCAACTGGCAAAATCCTTATGGTTGTCTCTCTATTGCATAAGATGCAAGCGCCAAATAATTGCTTTACTTTATCGTTATGCGATAGCAATAGTTGCAAGAGCAATTGTTGGCGAGACGATCATGTAACGACACATTGATATAGATCAAGATGATGGAGATCATGGTGTCATGCCGGTGACGATAGAGATCATGACAGTACTTTGGAGATGAAGATCAAAGGCGCAAGATGATGATGACCATATCATGTCACATATTTTGATTTCATATGATGTTTATCTTTTTATACATCTTATTTTTGCTTAGTTTGACGGTAGCATTTTAAGATGATATCTCACTAATTATCAAGAAGTGTTCTCCCTGAGTATGCACCGTTCCGAAAGTTCTTTGTGCTGAGACACCACGTGATGATCGGGTGTGATAGGCTCTACGTTCAAATACAACGGGTGCAAAACAGTTGCACACGCGGAATACTTAGGTTATACTTGACGAGCCAAGCATATACAGATATGGCCTCGGACCACGGAGACCGAAAATTCGAGCGTGAATCATATAGTAGATATGATCAACATAGTGATGTTCACCAATGAAACTACTCCATCTCACGTGATGATCGGACATGGTTTAATTGATTTGGATCACGTGATCACTTAGAGGATTAGAGGGATGTCTATCTAAGTGGGAGTTCTTTAGTAATATGATTAATTGAACTTAAATTTATCATGAACTTAGTCCTGGTAGTATTTTGCAAATTATGTTGTAGATCAATACCTCGCGTTGTTGCTTCCCTGTGTTTATTTTGATATGTTCCTAGAGAACATTGTGTTGAAAAATGTTAGTAGCAATGATGCGGATTGGATCCGTGATCTGAGGTTTATCCTCATTGCTGCACAGAAGAATTATGTCCTTGATGCACCGCTAGGTGACAGACCTATTGCAGGAGCAGATACAGGCGTTATGAACGTTTGGCTAGCTCAATATGATGACTACTTGATAGTTTAGTGCACCATGCTTAACGGCTTAGAATCGGGACTTCAAAGAAGTTTTGAACATCATGGAACATATGAGATGTTCCAGGAGTTGAAGTTAATATTTCAAGCAAATACCCGAGTTGAGAGATATGAAGTTTCCAACAAGTTCTATAGCTAAAAGATGGAGGAGAATTGCTCAACTAGTGAGCATGTGCTCAGATTGTCTGGGTACTACAATCGCTTGAATCAAGTGGGAGTTAATCTTCCAGATAAGATAGTGATTGACAGAATTCTCTAGTCACCATCACCAAGTTAGTAGAACTTCGTGATGAACTATAGTATGCAAGGGATAACGAAAACGACTCCCGAGCTTTTCATGATGATGAAATCGATGAAGGTAGAAATCAAGAAAGAGCATCAAGTGTTGATGGTTGACAATATCACTAGTTTCAAGAAAAGGGCAAAGGAAAAAAGGGGAACTTCAAGAAAAATAGCAAGCAAGTTGCTGCTCAAGTGAAGAAGCCCAAGTCTGGTCCTAAGCCTGAGACTAAGTGCTTCTACTGCAAAGGGACTGGTCACTGTAAGCGGAACTACCCCAAGTGATTGGCGGATAAGAAGGATGGCAAAGTGAACATAAGTATATTTGATATACATGTTATTGATGTGTACTTTGCTAGTGTTTATAACAACCCCTCGGTATTTGATACTGGTTCAGTTGCTAAGATTAGTAACTCGAAACGGGAGTTGCAGAATAAACAGAGACTAGTTAAGGGTGAAGTGATGATGTGTGTTGGAAGTGGTTCCAAGATTGATATGATCATCATCGCACACTCCCTATACTTTCGGGATTAGTGTGGAACCTAAATAAGTGTTATTTGGTGTTTGCGTTGAGCATGAATATGATTTGATCATGTTTATTGTAATACGGTTATTCATTTAAGTAAGAGAATAAATTGTTGTTCTGTTTACATGAATAAAACCTTATATGGTTACACACCCAATGAAAATGGTTCATTGGATCTCGATCGTAGTGATACACATATTCATAATATTGAAACCAAAAGATGCAAAGTTAATAATGATAGTGCAACTTATTTGTGGCACTGCCGTTTAGGTCATATTGGTGTAAAGCGCATGAAGAAACTGCATGCTGATGGGATTTTGGAATCATATGATTATGAATCACTTGGTGCTTGCGAACCATGCCTTATGGGCGAGATGACTAAAGACTCCGTTCTCCGGAACAATGGAGCGAGCAACAGATTTGTTGGAAATCATACATACTGATGTATGTGGTCCGATGAATATTAAAGCTCGCGACAAGTATCATTATTTTCTGACCTTCACAGATGATTTGAGCAGATATGAGTATATCTACTTGATGAAACACAAGTCTGAAACATTTGAGAAGTTCAAAGAATTTCAGAGTGAAGTGGAGAATCATCATAACAAAAATAAAAGTTTCTACGATATGATCGCAGAACTAAAATATTTGAGTTACGAGTTTGGCCTTCAGTTAAAAACAATGTGAAATAGTTTCACTACTCACGCCACCTGGAACACCACAGTGTAATAGTGTGTCTGAACGTCATAACCGTACTTTATTGGATATAGTACAATCTATGATGTTTCTTACCGATTTACCAATATCATTTTGGGATCATGCATTAGAGACAGCTGCATTCACGTTAAAAAGGGGCACCATCTAAGTCCATTGAGACGACACAATCTGAACTGTGGTTTGTCAAGAAACCAAAGTTGTCGTTTCTTAAAGTTTGGATTGTGATGCTTATATGAAAAAGTTTCATCCTGATAAGCTCAAACCCAAATCGGAGAAATATGTCTTCATAGGATACCCAAAGGAGATTGTTGGGTACACCTTCTATCACAGATCCGAAGGCAAGACATTCGTTGCTAAGAATGGATCCTTTCTAGAGAAGGAGTTTCTCTTGAAAGAAGTGAGTGGGAGGAAAGTAGAACTTGATAAGGTAATTGTACCTTCTCCCTTATTGGAAAGTAGTTCATCACAGAAATTTATTCCTGTGACTACTACACCAATTAGTGAGGAAGCTAATGATGATGATCATGTAACTTCAGATCAAGTTACTACCGAATCTCGTAGGTAAACAAGAGTGAGATCCGCACCAGAGTGGTACGGTAATCCTGTTCTGAAAGTCATGTTACTAGACCATGACGAACTTGCGAACTATGAGGAAGCGATGATGAGCCCAGATTCCGCGAAATGGTTTGAGGCCATGAAATCTGAGATATGATCCATGTATGAGAACAAAGTATGGACTTTGATGGATTTGCCCGATGATCGGCAAGCCATAGAAAATAAATGGATCTTCAAGAGGAAGACGGACGCTGATAGTAGTGTTACTATCTACAAAGCTAGAATTGTCGCAAAAAAAGGTTTTCGACAAGTTCAAGATGTTCACTACGATGAGAGTTTCTCACTCGTATCTATGCTTAAGTCTGTCCGAATCATGTTAGCAATTGCCGCATTTTATGAAATCTGGCAAGTGGATAAACAAAGCTGCATTCCTTAATGGATTTCTTAAAGAAGAGTTGTATATGATGCAACCGGAAGGTTTTGTCAATCCTAAAAGTGTTAACAAAATATGCAAGCTCCAGCGATCCATCTATGGACTGGTGCAAGCATCTCGGAGTTGGAATATGCGCTTTGATGAGATGATCAAAGTATATAGTTTTATACAGACTTGTGGTGAAGCCTGTATTTACAAGAAAGTGAGTGGGAGCACTACAGCATTTCTGACAAGTATATGTGAATGACATATTATTGATCGGAAATAATGTAGAATTATTCTGCAAAGCATAAAGGAGTGTTTGAAAGAAGTTTTTCAAAGAAAGACCTCGGCGAAGCTGCTTACATATTAAGCATCAAGATCTATAGAGATAGATCAAGACGCTTGATAAGTTTTTTCGATGAGTACATACCTTGACAAGATTTTGAAGTAGTTCAAAATAGAACAGTCAAAGAAAGAGTTCTTGCCTGTGTTACAAGGTGTGAAATTGAGTAAGACTCAAAGCCCGACTACGACAGAAGATAGAAAGAGAATGAAAGTCATTCCCTATGCCTCAGCCATAGGTTCTATAAAGTATGTCATGCTGTGTACCAGATCTATTGTATACCCTACACTGATGTTGGCAAGGGAGTACAATAGTGATCTAGGAGTAGATCACTGGACAGCGGTCAAAATTATCCTTACTGGAATAAGGATATGTTTCTCGATTATGGAGGTGACAAAAGGTTCATCGTAAAGGGTTACGTCGATACAAACTTTGACACTGATCCAGATGATTCTAAGTCTCAATCTGGATGCATATTGAAAGTGGGAGCAATTAGCTAGAGTAGCTCCGTGCAGAGCACTATTGACATAGAAATTTGCAAAATACATACGGATCTGAATATGGTAGACCCGTTGACTAAACTTCTCTCACAGGCAAAACATGTTCACACCTTAGTACTCTTTGGGTGTTAATCACATAGCAATGTGAACTAGATTATTGACACTAGTAAACCCTTTGGGTGTTGGTCACATGACGATGTGAACTATGGGTGTTAATCACATGGTGATGTGAATTATTGATGTTAAATCACATGTCGATGTGAACTAGATTATTGACTCTAGTGCAAGTGGGAGACTGAAGGAAATATGCCCTAGAGGCAATAATAAATTTATTATTTATTTCCTTATTTCATGATAAATGTTTATTATTCATGCTAAAATTGTATTAACCGGAAACATAATACATGTGTGAATACATAGACAAACAAAGTGTCACTAGTATGCCTCTACTTGACTAGCTCGTTAATCAAAGATGGTTATGTTTCCTAACCATAGACATGTGTTGTCATTTGATTAATGGGATCACATCATTAGGAGAATGAAGTGATTGACATGACCCATTCCATTAGCTTAGCACCCGATCCTTTAGTATGTTGCTATTGCTTTCTTCATGACTTATACATGTTCCTATGACTATGAGATTATGCAACTCCCGTTTGCCGGAGGAACACTTTGTGTGCTACCAAACGTCACAATGTAACTGGGTGATTATAAAGGAGTACTACAGGTGTCTCCAAAGGTAAATGTTGGGTTGGCGTATTTCGAGATTAGGATTTGTCACTCCGATTGTTGGAGAGGTATCTCTGGGCCCTCTCGGTAATCCACATCACATAAGCCTTGCAAGCATTGCAACTAATGAGTTAGTTGCGAGATGATGTATTACGAAAAGAGTAAAGAGACTTGCCGGTAACGAGATTGAACTAGGTATTGAGATACCGACGATCGAATCTCGGGCAAGTAACATACCGATGACAAAGGGAACAACGTATGTTGTTATGCAGTCTGACCGATAAAGATCTTCGTAGAATATGTGGGAGCCAATATGAGCATCCAGGTTCCGCTATTGGTTATTGACCGGAGACGTGTCTCGGTCATGTCTACATTGTTCTCGAACCTGTAGGGTCCGCACGCCTAAGGTTTCGATGACAGTTATATTATGAGTTTATGAGTTTTGATGTACCCAAGGAGTTCGGAGTCCCGGATGAGATCGGGGACATGACGAGGAGTCTCGAAATGGTCGAGACGTAAAGATCGATATATTGGACGACTATATTAGGACATCAGAAAGGTTCCGAGTGATTCGGGTATTTTTGGAGGTACCGGGGAGTTACGGGATTACGAGGAAGAAGCAATGGGCCTTAATGGGCCTTAGTGGGAAGGACCAGGAGGTGGCGCGCGCCCCTCCCAAGCCCAGTCCGAATTGGACAAGGGATTTGGGGCGCGGCCCCTCTCTCCCTTCCTTCCCCTCTTCCCCCTTTCCCCTCTTCTCCTAGTTGGACTAGGAAAGGAGGAAACCTACTACAACTAGGAGTAGGAATCCTACTCCCTGGCGCGCCCCTCCTAGGGCCGGCCTCCTCCCCCTTGCTCCTTTATATACGGGGGCAGGGGGCACCCCAAAGACACACAAGTTGATCCATGTGATCGTTTTCTTAGTCGTGTGCGGTGCCCCCTTCCACCATAATCCTCGATAATATTGTAGCGGTGCTTAGGCGAAGCCCTGCGACGGTAGAACATCAAGATCGTCACCACGCCGTCGTGCTGACGGAACTCTTCCCCGACACTTTGCTGGATCGGAGTCCGGGGATCGTCATCGAGCTGAACGTGTGCTAAAACTTGGAGGTGCCATAGTTTCGGTGCTTGATCGGTCGGGCCGTGAAGACGTACGACTACATCAACCGCGTTGTGCTAACGCTTGCGCTGTCGGTCTACAAGGGTACGTAGATCACACTCTCCCCTCTCGTTGCTATGCATCACCATGATCTTGCGTGCGCGTAGGAAATTTTTGAAATTACTACGTTCCCCAACAGTGCCAATAACAACCGCGTCTCCAAACGTGGGGCAAAAACGGTTCAAAATTATGACCGGACAGGCGTGACGTTACATTACTAAAGTTGTCAGCAGATTGGACTCGTGTGTTATTATATTCTCTCTATGGTTGTGTGCGGTGTGTGTTATGATACGTCTCCAACGTATCTATAATTTTTGATTGCTCCATGCTATATTATCTACTGTTTTGGACATTATTGGGCTTGATTATCCACTTTTATATTATTTTTGGGACTAACCTATTAAATGGAGGCCCAGCCCAGAATTGCTGTTTTTTGCCTGTTTTAGGGTTTCGAAGAAAAGGAATATCAAACGGAGTCCAAACAGAATGAAACCTTTGGGAACGTGATTTTCTCAACGAACAAGACCCGAGAGACTTGGACCCTACGTCAAGAAAGAAAAGAGGAGGCCACGAGGTAGGGGGCGCTCCTACCCCCCACCACCAGGCGCGCCCTCCACCCTCATGGGCCCCCTGTTGCTCCACCGACGTACTCCTTCCTCTTATATATACCTACGTACCCCCAAACGATCAGATACGGAGCCAAAATCCTAATTCCACCGCCGCAACTTTCTGTATCCACAAGATCCCATCTTGGGGCCTGTTCCGGAGCTCCGCCGGAGGGGGCATCGATCACGGAGGGCTTCTACATCAACACCATAGCCCCTCCGATGAAGTGTGAGTAGTTTACCTCAGACCTACGGGTCCATAGTTAGTAGCTAGATGGCTTCTTCTCTCTTTTTGGATCTCAATACAATGTTCTCCCCCTCTCTTGTGGAGATCTATTCGATGTAATCTTCTTTTTGTGGTGTGTTTGTTGAGGCCGATGAATTGTGGGTTTATGATCAAGTCTATCTATGAATAATATTTGAATCTTCTCTGAATTCTTTTATGTATGATTGGTTATCTTTGCAAGTCTCTTCGAATTATCAGTTTGGTTTGGCCTACTAGATTGATCTTTCTTGCAATGGGAGAAGTGCTTAGCTTTGGGTTCAATCTTGCGGTGTCCTTTCCTAGTGACAGTAGGGGCAGCAAGGCACGTATTGTATTGTTGCCATCAAGGATAACAAGATGGGGTTTTCTTCATATTCCATGAGTATATCCCTCTACATCATGTCATCTTGCTTAAGGCGTTACTCTGTTTTTAACTTAATACTCTAGATGCATGCTGGATAGCGGTCGATGAGTGGAGTAATAGTAGTAGATGCAGGCAGGAGTCAGTCTACTTGTCTCGGACGTGATGCCTATATACATGATCATACCTAGATATTCTCATAACTATGCTCAATTCTGTCAATTGCTCAACAGTAATTTGTTCACCCACCGTAGAATACTTATGCTCTCGAGAGAAGCCACTAGTGAAACCTATGGCCCCGGGTCTATCTTTATCATATTAATATCCTACTACTTAGTTATTTCCGTTTGCTTTTACTTTTCCTTTATTTTACTTTGCATCTTTATCATAAAAATACCAAAAATATTATCTTATTATATCTATCAGATCTCACTCTCGTAAGTGGCCTTATAGGGATTGACAACCCCTATTTGCGTTGGTTACGAGGATTTATTTGTTTTGTGCAGGTACGAGGCACTCACGCATAGCCTCCTACTGGATTGATACCTTGGTTCTCAAAAACTGAGGGAAATACTTACGCTACTTTGCTGCATCATCCCTTCCTCTTCGGGGAAAACCAACACAGTGCTCAAGAGGTAGCATGTTACAGGTCCGGACACGATCAATTCGTCTGGAGACTATTCGGGAGTTCGAAAGGAGGAACCCGCCTTGCAATGCCGAAGACAGCACTACGTGCCGGATACCTTGTCATTGAAGCCAGGTTCAGGGGCTACTGAGGGAGTCCTGGACTAAGGGGTCCTCGGGTGTTTGGCCTGTTATCTATGGGCCGGACTGATGGGCTGTGAAGATATGAAGATCAAAGACTGTACCCGTGTCCGGATGGGACTCTCCTTGGCATGGAAGGCAAGCTTGGCGAACAACTATGAAGATTCCATCGTATGTAACCAACTCTATGTAGCCCTAGATCTCCCCGGTGTCTATATAAACCGGAGGGTGTAGTCCGGAAAGGATATACTCAATACCGTAGTCATACATGCTAGACTTCTAGGGTTTAGCCATTACGATCTCGTGGTAGATCAACTCTTGTAATACTCATATTCAACAAGATCAATCAAGCAGGAAGTAGGGTATTACCTCCATAGAGAGGGCCCGAACCTGGGTAAACATCATGTCCCCTGTCTCCTGTTACCATCAACCTTAGATGCACAGTTCGGGACACCCTACCCGAGATCCGCCGGTTTTGACACTGACACCCACCCCCTAGAGTTTTCAACCCTAGGCGCCTTGGGCCATTGGGTGGGGGCGCACCAGCCCACCAGGGGCTGGTTCCCACCCTTGTTCAGCCCAATTGGCCCACCGGGGCAGGTGGCCCCACCCGGTGGACCCACGGACACCTTTCGGTGGTCCCATTACAATACCGATAACCCCTGCAATTATTTCGACGACCGAAACTGGACTTCCCATATATAAATCTTCACCTCCCGACCATTTCATAACTCCTCATGATGTCCGGGATCTCATACGGGACTCCGAACAACCTTCGGCAACCACATACTATTTCCCAGAACAACTCTAGCGTCAGCGAACCTTAAGTGTGTAGACCCTACGGGTTTGGGAACCATGCAGACATGACCGAGACATCTCTCTGGCCAATAACCAACAGCAGGATCTGGATACCCATGTTGGCTCCCACATGTTTCATGATGATCTCATCGGATGAACCACGATGTCAAGTATTCAATCAATCCCGTATACAATTCCCTTTGTCCATCTGTTGGATGTGGGGTTCCGGCAAACCCTTAAGGTTTGAACGCTGGGATGCGCGCGAAGTCTCTCCTTCCTATGGATCTACGCCCTTGCTCGCTAAGATCTCGCGGACAAATTCGACGAACTCGCAACATAGGAAGACACGAGGTTTATACTGGTTCGGGCCACCGTTGTGGTGTAATACCCTACTCCAGTGTAGTGGTGGTGGATTGCCTCTAGGGCTGATGATGAACAGTACAAGGGAAGAACAACCTCCTGAGGTTGAGGTGTTCTTGTGAGTAGGCTCTCGATCGGGTTGGATCAAGCTAAGATCAGATGCCTCTACTATGGTGGCTAGCTCTACTTATATAGGCCCTGGTCCTCTTCCCAAATATCGAGCGGGAAGGGAGCCAACACGGCGGGCCAATTCGAAGGGGGACAACTAGTACAAGCTATCCTAACAAAAGTGGTCTTCGCCTGGAAAAAGCTCTGGTGGTGACGCCGTCTTGGGCTCCACGATGACCTCCATCTCGCCGTCCTCTTGGTCTTTGTCTCATTGCACCAATATAGCAACCTTTGCCTGATGCCCCGGTACTCTTCGCCTGCACTGGCCTCCTTAGCACCAAAGAGGAAAAAAGGATGCTACGCGCGCTGGCGCCCACCTGGCGCCTGCCTGGAGTCATGCGTCATGGCTCACGTCACGAGGGCCTTGTGAGGTTTTCCCTTCCTTGATATCTCCGCTCCTCGTGAGCCTTCTTGGCTAGGCTACTCCATAGGATGTCTTGCGGTGTCTGCCTCATGAGGCTTGGACCCTCGCGAGGGTCTTGGATGCCTTGTTGATGAAGATGGGCCGCATGGCCTACTGGCTTAGCCACGACGTGGGCTGCAGGCAGGCAAGTCTGGGGACCCCCGTTCCCAGAACACCGACGTTAGCCCCTGGGCCCAAGGTGCGCTCGGGCTTGGCTTCGCGGCGAAGCCAAGGGTCAAGTTCGGAGCACCGCGGGCCCCCAAAGCCTGAGGCCTCGATTAACGCGTGGCGGTTGATTGGACGTGGGCGTCTCCGCTTCCCCATGCTGCCTCGGAAACTGCATGACTTGACAAGTCCCTGCGACATGCAAGGAAAACAGTCATTACCTACGATCGTGGGAGACGCCGGTTGGCCTTCTCTTGCTATAAATGGGGAGGGGGCGGAGCCCTCGTTGCCCATCTCTTCCTTGCTTGCTTGCTCCTTCCTCCTCGCTCCATCACTTGTAGTGACACCCATGGCACCACGAAGGAAGTTCTCCGCCGCCGAGAAGGGGAAGGCCCCTCGCGAGGGACCCGGCTCCCCGGTGCCCAAGCGCGGCCGCGGCCGCCCGCGCAAGCATGCCACGACCCCCGCCATGGCCCATTGTCGAGACGGCGCCACGGCACATGGAGTGGGTCATCCCAGCCATGGCGGTCCAGTTGATGAGGGGAGGTGTGCCATGGTGGCGCGGCCTCCTCGTCCATGCTTCCACACGGTGGAGGTGTCGCCGGAGTTCATTGTCTGGTCGGAGAACCCGGCCAGCAACTGGCTCCAACTTCCACGCTTCTTCGCCAGCGAACTGCCGACCTCTGGTCCAGGCGGACTCTGGCTGCAGGCGGATGGCTGCTGCAGCAAGGCCTCTTGGGTTGCGGCTGAGACTTCTGCCGCGGGCAACATAGCCCTGGCCCGCGGCTGGCAGACATTCACCCGCGCGCGCGGCCTGGGCAGGCAGTGCACCCTCCACTTCAGGTACGATGGTGGATCGACCCTTTATGTGAGGGTGTTTGGGGAAGAAGGTCATCGCGCCGGGTGCTGCCTCGAGGCGAACGACGGTGAGGAGGTACTCAGCCTTGGGGATGGTCGCGACGAGGACGAGGGTGAGCCCGCCCTCGGCCGCGATCATGTCTCATCCAGCTATGGAGGCTCCTCCTTCGGCAACAGCTCCAGCAGTGGCGGCTATGACCAGCCGCCGCGCCCATTTTGAAGGTGGCAGTGGGTCGTCTCGTCGCCGCACCTTCGTGAAGCGTGATGAAGGTTCTGGCTAGGCTCGGCGTAGTGCTAGGTGCCTGTCTTCGCGGATCGCTGCAACTCTACATTTGTTTTGCTCTTTTCCTGAATGAAACTAGCATGGGCCCAGGGGGGCGTGTATTGAACTATGGTTCCTTGGTCATATCAGTATGCGTGTTGTTCTCGTGCTGTGTCGTTATTTTGCGCAAAGATAACTTAACTTGGTATACTCGGGACGTCCTCTTCCTCACGAAGCATTTATTTCCTCGCATCCATCTTGCCTCGGTGGCCTGCATTCGCTCAGGAAATGCGAAAAACTTGTTAGGAAGTGCGTTAAAAGATTTGCCGTTCATCCTGGCCCTGACCTGGCGCTTTGTTTTGCGGTACCCGAGGGGCACGGACTAGGAGAGGTGCGCCAGCTTTTGGGCTCGAACGAGGGCGGCTTGCGAGAAGGCAGAAAGGAGAAAAAATGCTTGCGAGGGCACCTGCCTAGCCCCCTCATGAGGCATGCGAGAGAGAGAATACGAGCAAATTCGAGGCGAAAAATGCAGTGAGAGGCGAGGGAATCAAATCGGCAAGGAATGCCAAAGGCAAACTTTGACTAAGGAAAAGCGAGTCAACTACGGAAAGCAAATGAAAAGCCGCGTCCGGCACCTAATCTAGTCTTCAAGTCTTCTCACCAGTGCGGAGCTAAGTGATGTCCACTAGGCGTGGGAGGGGGACCAGGGCCTGGGGCCGGCGCTCCTAAGACTCCGGGGCGTGTACGGCCCCACTCATTATTACGTGAGTGTCACGGGCAGCGATTCTTCACAGGCACCGGGCCTTCTTCACAGGCTCTAGGCCTTTCTTCTCGGGCTCTGGGCCTTACTTCATGGATAGAATTCCGGAGGTGCTGGATGTTCCAGGCGTTTTGGATGGGTATCTCGTCCTGCGTCTCCAGGCGCGCTGCACCCGGCCTGGAGACATGGACGACCCTGAATGGGCCCTCCCACATGGGCGAAAGCTTGTGCAGCCCTTCTCTGGAGAGGACCCGCCTTAGGACGAGGTCGCTCACCTCGAGCATCCTGGAGCGGATGTTGCGGTAGTGGTATCGCCGCAGCACTTGTTGGTACCTTGCCGCCCTCAACACGGCTTTGCGACAGCGTTCCTCCCCCAGCACGAGATACATCCCCCGCATGGCGTCCTGCTGCGTTTCATCGAACGCTAGGACCCGTGCGGAGTGATGCTTGACCTCATGAGGAAGGACTGCTTCAGCTCCGTAGACGAGGAAGAATGGAGTCTCGCCCGTTGGCTTGGTGGCGGTGGTTCGGATGGACCACAACACGGACTAGAGCTCGTCGTGCCAGCCCCTGCCGCAGGCCTCCAGCTTCTTCTTGAAGGTCCTGGTCTTGAGGCCCCTCAGGACCTCCGCATTAGCGCGCTCGTCCTGACCATTACTCCTAGGGTGGGCCACCGAAGCGTAGCAGATCTGCGTTCCAAGGTTAGCACAGTAGGTTTTGAAGAGGTTTCTAGTAAAATGCGAACCGTTATCTGTCATGATGCGGTTGGGGACCCCGAAGCGGCTCACGAGGCCCTTGATGAACTTGATAGCAGAGCCGGCTGGAATGGTACGGACGGCTTCCACTTCCTCCCACTTGGTGAACTTGTCGACGACGACGTAGAGATAGCGGTAGCCCCCTGGCGCCCGGGGGAACGGGCCTAGGATGTCCAGCCCCCAGACCGCAAACGGCCATGTGAGCGGGATGGTTTGGAGGCCCTGAGCAGGCTGATGGATTTGCTTGGCGTGGAATTGGCAAGCTTCACAGGACTTCACCAGCTCGGCCGCGTCGTTGAGTGCTATAGACAAGTAGAACCCACTGCGGAATAGCTTGCCGATGAGTGTCCGTGACGACGAGTGGTGTCCGAAGTCACCGCCGTGTATGTCGATCAGCAACTCCCTTCCTTGATCGCTGGAGATGCAGCACAGCGTGACATCGTTCGGTCATTTCCTGTATAACCCGCCGTCTTGGATACAGTATGCCATGGCTTGCCGGGCCACGTGCTCTGCGTCCTCTTCCTTCTCTGGTAGTGTCCCATGCATCAGGTACTCTTTGAATTCCTTGATCCAACACTCCTCCTGGGGCTCGAGCGCCAAGAGCAGTCGAGCCCCTGAGGTCGGGCCACAGGCTGGGGCTCCCATGGCCGGGGGCTGTGGGAGCTCCTCCCAAGGCTGAGTCATGCTTGAAAGAGGTGGCGTAGCTGATGGCTTGAAGGGCCGCTCTTCGAAGACGTCGGGCTCTTGCGGTTGCCGCTTGGATGCTCTCCTGGCGATGTCATCGGCTTCCTTGTTGGTGCCCCGAGGCACGTGCTGCAGCTCCAGGCCCGATAACTGCTTTTCCATCTTGCGCACCTCCGCGAGGTAGGCCTCCATGTGCTCGTCCTTCGGCTCGTACACCTTGTTGGAAAAGTTGACGAGGAGCTGTGAGTCGCCTTTGACGGTGAGGCGCTTCACCCCTAGAGCCGCCGCAGCCCTCAGGCCAGCTATGAGGCCTTCGTATTCTGCGATGTTGTTGGAGACCTTCTCGCCGTGCTGAAAACAGAGTTGCACGGCGTAGTAGAGCTTGTCCTGAGTGGGCGAGATGAGCACTGCTCTAGCCCCCGCGCCCTGGTGCGTGAAGGCGCCATCGAAATACATGACCCAGTCGTCTGGTGCCTCGCTTCCTGGGGAGGTGGACCGGTCTTCTCCTTCCTCAAGAGCCGGGGCATCTGTCCATTCCACCACAAAATCGGCGAGCGCGGCTCCCTTGATGACCCTGGTAGTGCTAAACTCGAACTGAATGCTTGCAACTCGATGTTCCACTCAGCGACCCTTCCGGCTGAGTTAGCGCTCCTGAGCACCCTCTCCAATGGGTAGGCTGAGACGACCTTGACGAGTGGCCCTGGAAGTAGTCTTGCAGCTTGTGCGAGGCCACCAAGAGTACGAGCAGGAGCTTTTGCGGCATGAGGTAGCGTGCCCTCGCGTCCCGCAGTACGGTGCTGACGAAGTACACCGGGTGCTCGACGAGGGCTGGCACACTGTCGAGGCTCGGGTCCCACAGAGATTGTGGCATATCCTGAGGTGGTGGGTTTCCTGAGACCTGACCGTCCTCAGGAGCTTCTGCGATGTTGCCCTGCTGAGCTTGGTCTTCCGCCGCTGATGGCTTTGCTGCACCTTCCTGACCCCGTGCTGCATCAGCTCTGGCTTGGCGCGGCACACCCTTGTCTTGGCACTCTTCCCGAACCGCCACCAGCGCCGCGCTGGCGGAGTACTGGGTGGCGGCAAGGTAGAGCACCAGAGGCTCGAGAGGCTGCGGTGCCACCATCACTGGGGGGCTGGTGAGGTATTTCTTGAGGTCTTGGAAGGCCCGGTCGGCCTCCGGGGTCCACTCGAACGGGCCCTTCTTCTTCATGAGCTTAAAGAAGGGTAAGGCACGCTCGCCTAGCTTGGAGATGAAACTCCCTAACACGGTCACCCGCCCTGCTAGCTTCTGCATTTCCTTGAGGGTCTGTGGTGGGCTCATGTCTTCGATGGCCTTGATCTTCTCCAGGTTCGCCTCGATCCCTCTGTGGGATACGAGGAACCCTAGTAGCTTGCCGGAGGGGACGCCAAACACGCACTTCTCCGGGTTGAGCCTCTAGTTCACTTGGCGTAAGCTCTCGAAAGTCTCCTTCAAGTCTTGAATCAATGTCCTCGCCTCGCGAGATTTGACCACTATGTCATCAACGTAGGCCTCTGTGTTTCTGCCAAGGTGCCACCCCAAGGCGATTTGCATCAACCATTGAAAGGTTGCGCCCACGTTGCGTAGCCCGAAGGGCATGTAGGTGTAGCAGTACACCACGCATGGTGTCAGGAAGGCTGTCTTCTCCACATCCTCCACCGCCATCTTGATTTGGTGGTATCCTGAGAATGCATCCAGGAAACATAGCAAGTCACACTCGGCGGTGGAGTCGATGATTTGATCGATGCGTGGAAGCGGGAACGGATCCTGGGGGCACGCTTTGTTAAGGTTGGTAAAGTCGACGCACATCCGTTCTTTCCCGCCTTTCTTCGGTACTAAGACGGGGTTCGCGAGCCATTCGGGGTATCTAACTTCTCGGATGGTACCTGCCGCCTATAGCTTGCGCGTCTCTTGGACGATGAAGGCCTGCTTCTCAGTGGACTACCGTCTTGCTCGCTGCTTCATGGGGCGTACGTTGGGGCACACCCTTAGATGATGCTAGATTACCTCTCTCGGGACCCCTACCAGCTGATTGGGCTCCCACGCGAATATCTCCTTGTTCACGCGCAAAAATCTCACCAAAGCTTCTTCTTATCCCGGGTCAAGGCTGGTTCCTATGGTGAAGGTGGCTCTTGAAGACCCGTCCTCGTTGACCGGCACCTGCTTGGTCTCTGCCTAATCTTGAGTGAACAACTGCTTCTTCTTGGTGGGCGTGGTCTCCTTGGCCTTGGGCGTACCGGCGCCGGCTGGCTGTGCTGCTGCCGCGGTCTTGAAGGCGAGCCTGAGCGCCGCCACGGCCTCCTTAGCGTCCCCCTTGATGGTGAGGACACCCTTGCTCCCTGGCATCTTCATGAGGTTGTAGGACGAGTGAGTCGCCGCCATGAACTGAGCGAGAGCCGGGTACCTGAGGATGGCATTGTACGGGAGACCGATGCGGGCGATGTCAAAGTCCACCAGCTTGGTGCGATAGTTCTCTCGTGTGCCAAAGGAGACAGGGAGGCGGATCTGCCCCAGAGAGTGGGCAGCTCCACCACCCACTCCAGTGAAGGGCTTGCTGAGGCCGAGCCGTTCGAGCGGCACATGAAGAAGGCTAAAGGCTTCTATGGAGAGCAAGTTGAGGCCGGTGCCGCCGTCGATGAGGGTCTTGGTAACGACCACATTGCAGATGGTGGGTGTGCAGAGCATCGGGAGCATTCCGGAGACGGCGGTGGAGTCAGGGTGGTCTTTTGAGCCAAAGGTGAGGTCGGCCTCCGGTGCAGCCCAACCCGGCGGAGCCCCTGGGCGCTTGGAGGCTGCCCCAATCTGACGGAAGAAAGGTTTGACGTGGCGATCTGAAGGCGGTGCTTGGGAGCCACCCAGCAGTGCCGCGACTGCGTGGTGCGCCAGCACCGAGTTGTTGGGTAACGCAGTAATTTCAAAAAAATTCCTACGCACACGCAAGATCATGGTGATGCACAACAATGAGAGGGGAGAGTGTTGTCTACGTACCCACGCAGACCGACTGCGGAAGCGATCACACAACGTAGAGGAAGTAGTCGTACGTCTTCCCGATCCGACCGATCCAAGCACCGTTACTCCGGCACCTCCGAGTTCTTGGCACACGTACAGCTCGATGACGATCCCCGGGCTCCGATCCAGCAAAGCGTTGGGGAAGAGTTCCGTCAGCACGACGGCATGGTGACGATCTTGATGTTCTACTGTCGCAGGGCTTCGCCTAAGCACCGCTACAATATGATCGAGGTGGAATATGGTGGCAGGGGGCACCGCACACGGCTAAGGAACGATCACCAAGGATCAACTTGTGTGTTTAGAGGTGCCCCCTGCCTCCGTATATAAAGGAGCCAAGGGGGAGGGGGGCGCCGGCCAGGAGGAGGGCGCAGGAGGAGTCCTACTCCTACCGGGAGTAGGACTCCCCCCCCAATCCTAGTTGGACTAGGATTCCCCGAGGGGGAAAGAGAGAGCGGGGGGGGGGGGGCGGCCACCTCTCCTAGTCCTAATAGGACTAGGGGAGGGGGGAGGCGCGCGGCCACCTTGGGCTGCCCCTTTCTCCTTTCCACTAAGGCCCATGAAGGCCCATATGGCTCCCGGGGGGTTCCGGTAACCTCCCGGTACTCCGGTAAAATCCCGATTTCACCCGGAACACTTCCGATATCCAAATATAGGCTTCCAATATAACAATCTTTATGTCTCGACCATTTCGAGACTCCTCGTCATGTCCGTGATCACATCCGGGACTCTGAACAACCTTAGGTACATCAAAATGCATAAACTCATAATAACTGTCATCGTAACGTTAAGCGTGCGGACCCTACGGGTTCGAGAACAACGTAGACATGACCGAGACACGTCTCCGGTCAATAACCAATAGCGGGACCTGGATGCCCATATTGGCTCCCACATATTCTACGAAGATCTTTATCGGTCAGGCCGCATAACAACATACGTTGTTCCCTTTGTCATCGGTATGTTACTTGCCTGAGATTCGATAGTCGGTATCCAATACCTAGTTCAATCTCGTTACCGGCAAGTCTCTTTACTCGTTCTGTAATACATCATCCCGCAACTAACTCATTAGTTGTAATGCTTGCAAGGCTTATGTGATGTGCATTACCGAGAGGGCCCAGAGATACCTCTCCGACAATCGGAGTGACAAAACCTAATCTCGAAATACGCCAACCCAACATGTACCTTTGGAGACACCTGTAGTACTCCTTTATAATCACCCAGTTACGTTGTGACGTTTGGTAGTACCCAAAGTGTTCCTCCGGTAAACGGGAGTTGCATAATCTCATAGTTATAGGAACATGTATAAGTCATGGAGAAAGCAATAGCAACATACTAAACGATCGGGTGCTAAGCTAATGGAATGGGTCATGTCAATCAGATCATTCTCTTAATGATGTGATCCCATTAATCAAATAACACCTCATTGTTCATGGTTAGGAAACATAACCATCTTTGATTAACGAGCTAGTCAAGTAGAGGCATACTAGTGACACTTTGTTTGTCTATGTATTCACACATGTATTATGTTTCCGGTTAATACAATTCTAGCATGAATAATAAACATTTATCATGATATAAGGAAATAATAATAACTTTATTATTGCCTCTAGGGCATATTTCCTTCACGAGTAGCACGCGGTGATGAGGTTGCAGAGCTCCCCCCAGGATGCCACTGTGGATCCCAGGAGGTTGAGCAGCCAGGCACGCGGCTCGCCGGCGAGGGCCATGGGGAACCAGTTGGCCAAGATCTTGTCGTCGCCTCCGGCTTCGAGGACGGCCTCCTCGTACGCAGCAGGAACGGCGTCGAGTCTGTCGCGCCGTCGTAACGCGGCGGCATCTCCGGCTTGAACTTGGCCGGCCACTGCACTCGCCGCAGGGTGGGGGCCAGGGCTCGGTACCCAGACTCCCTATTGCTGGCGCTGGCCGCAGAGTTGGGTGGCGGGGCACCTGCCATGGGAGCGTAGTGCGGCGGTACGGGGCGCAGGTTGGTGGAGAGGAGTCCCGGCGCACCCCTACCTGGCGCGCCAAATGTCGGATGTGGGGTTCCGGCAAACCCTTAAGGTTCAAACACTGGGGTGCGCGCGAAGTCTTTCCTTCTTACCGATCTACGCCCTTGCTCGCTAAGATCTCACGGATGAAGTCGACGAACTCGCAACACAGGAAGACACGAGGTTTATACTGGTTCGGGCCACCGTTGTGGTGTAATACCCTACTCCAGTGTGGTGGTGGTGGATTGCCTCTAGGGCTGATGATGAACAGTACAAGGGAAGAACAGCCTCCTGAGGTTGAGGTGTTCTTGTGAGTAGGCTCTCGATCGGGTTGGATCAAGCTAAGATTAGATGCCTCTACTATGGTGGCTAGCTCTACTTATATAGGCCCTGGTCCTCCTCCCAAATATCGAGCGGGAAGGGAGCCAACAACGGTGGGCCAATTCGAAGTGGGACACCTAGTACAAGCTATCCTAACAAAGGTGGTCTTCGCCTGCGAAAAGCTCTGGTGGTGACGCCGTCTTGGGCTCCACGATAACCTTCGTCTCGCCGTCCTCTTGGTCTTGGTCTCGTTGCACCAATATAGCAACCTTTGCCTGATGCCTTGGTACTCTTCGCCTGTGCTGGCCTCCTTAGCACCAAAGAGGAAACAAGGACGCTGCACGCGCTGGCGCTCGCCTGGCGCCCGCCTGGTGTCGTGTGTCATGGCTCACGTCACGAGGGCCTCGTGAGGTTTGCCCCGCCTTGATATCTCCGCTCCTCATGAGCCTGCCTGGCTAGGCTACTCCAGAGGAGGTCTTGCGTCGTCTGCCTCGCGAGGCTTGGACCCTCGCGAGGGTCTTGGATGCCTTGTTGATGAAGATGGGTCGTACGGCCTGCTCGCTTAGCTACGCCGTGGGCCGCAGGCAGGCAAGTCTGGGGACCCCCGTTCCTAGAACGCCGACACCATCGGTATGTTACTTTCTCGAGATTCAATCGTCGGTATCTCTATACCTTGTTCAATCTCATTACCAGCAAGTCTCTTTACTCGTTCTGTAATGCATAATCCCGTGGCTAAATCCTTAGTCACATTGAGCTCGTTATGATGATGCATTACCGAGTGGACCTAGAGATACCTCTCTGTCATACGGAGTGACAAATCCCAGTCTCGATTCGTGCCAACCCAACAGACACTTTCAGAGATACCTGTAGTGCACCTTTATAGTCACCCAATTACGTTGTGACGTTTGGTACACCCAAAGCATTAATACGGTATCCGGGAGTTGCACAATCTCATGGTCTAAGGAAATGATACTTGTGTTGGGTTTCGTAGTAATTTCAAAAAAATTCCTACGCACACGCAAGATCATGTGATGCATAGCAACGAGGGGGAGAGTGTTGTCTATGTACCCAACGCAGACCGACTGCAGAAGTGATGACACGACGTAGATGAAGTAGTCGTACGTCTTCACGATCCAACCTATCAAGCACCGAAACTACGGCACCTCCGAGTTCGAGAACATGTTCAGCTCGATGACGATCCCCGGACTCCGATCCAGCAAAGTGTCGGGGAAGAGTTCCGTCAGCACGATGGCGTGGTGACGATCTTGATGTACTACAGCAGCAGGGCTTCGCCTAAACTCCGCTACAGTATTATCGAGGTATATGGTGGCAGGGGGCACCGCACACGGCTAAGGAATAGATCACGTGGATCAACTTGTGTGTCTAGAGGTGTCCCCTGCCTCCGTATATAAAGGAGTAGAGGAGGGGAGGCTGGCCGGCCAAGGAGGGAGGCGCAGGAGAGTCCTACTCCCTCTGGGAGTAGGATTCCCCCTCCAATCCTAGTCCAACTAGGATTCCTCGGAGGGGAAAAGAGGAGGAGGGGGTCGGCCACCTCTCCTAGTCCTAATAGGACTAGGGGAAGGGGGGGCGCGCAGCCCATCTAGGGCAGCCCCTTCTCTTTTCCACTAAGGCCCACTACGGCCCATATAGCTCCCGGGGGGTTCCGGTAACCCTCCCGGTATTCCGGTAAAATCCCGATTTCACCCGGAACACTTCCGATATCCAAATATAGGCTTCCAATATATCAATCTTTACGTCTCGACCATTTCGAGACTCCTCGTCATGTCCGTGATCACATACGGGACTCCGAACAACCTTCGGTACATCAAAATGCATAAACTCATAATGTAACTGTCATCGTAACCTTAAGCGTGCGGACCCTACGGGTTCGAGAACAATGTAGACATGACCGAAACATGTCTCCGGTCAATAACCAATAGCAGGACCTGGATGCCCATATTGGCTCCTACATATTCTACGAAGATCTTTATCGGTCAGACCGCATAACAACATACGTTGTTCCCTTTGTCATCGGTATGTTACTTGCCCGAGATTCGATCATCGGTATCCAATACCTAGTTCAATCTCGTCACCGGCAAGTCTCTTTACTCGTTCCGTAATACATCATCTCACAACTAACATATTAGTTGTAATGCTTGCAAGGCTTATGTGATGTGTATTACCGAGAGGGCCCAGAGATACCTCTCCGACAATCGGAGTGACAAATCCGAAATACGCCAACCCAACATCTACCTTTGGAGACACTTGTAATGCTCCTTTATAATCACCCAGTTACGTTGTGACGTTTGGTAGCACCCAAAGTGTTCCTCCGGTAAACGGGAGTTGCATAATCTTATAGTCATAGGAACATGTATAAGTCATGAAGAAAGCAATAGCAACATACTAAACGATCGTGTGCTAAGCTAATGGAATGGGTCATGTCAATCAGATCATTCAACTAATGATGTGACCTCGTTAATCAAATAACAACTCATTGTTCATGGTTAGGAAACATAACCATCTTTGATTAACGAGCTAGTCAAGTAGAGGCATACTAGTGACACTTTGTTTGTCTATGTATTCACACATGTATTATGTTTCCGGTTAATACAATTCTAGCATGAATAATAAACATTTATCATGATTATAAGGAAATAAATAATAACTTTATTATTGCCTCTAGGGCATATTTCCTTCAACTTGTACATGTTGCAGCGACAGGGCCAAAAGTTAAGGCGACTATCAAACCTTTTTGGTTGTCGTGACCCCGAGTATGTATCACCAGAACGGTCTAGGTCGGCGACACCATCAGATCCCGCTTCGGGCCAGAGCCATGGTGATCATTTGGAGGATGAGGATGTGGGTGTGGTCACCCAAGAGGTATGGCATGAG